>NC_056735.1:1179112829-1179235329 GCF_019279795.1 Protopterus annectens | reverse complement strand
CAAAAAGTTTCATTTTAATGTCAGACCTAAATGCTGCTAATTAACTGTTTACCAAACCAAATAATAATAATAAAAATAATACAAGAATGTGGTATTGTTTTGGTTGCCTGGCAAACCAGCTATCGATAGTGAAAGTGACTCAGCAACTCTAGGTTGTTATACACTGATGTAATCTGCGCTCTTAATTTGAACAGAAAACTGGAGGTCAATTACTAAGTGCTGTGATATTTGATGAAACTCAATGGAATGGTAGAATGTATTTAAATGTGGACACAGCGCTATACCAGTTACAGATCTCTTATTTATTGCACTTTGATATTTAGCCCTTCTTCCACAGGGGCTTTTAGACACAGTGAACTTGTAGATTTAATTGCAGATGCTTATGAGGGCAGTCAGAGTGCCCAGCCCATCAGGTTTACCATTTTTCTTTGTTTTTCCAGACTTGCTGCTTATACCACCTTAAACTTTGTTGTGCTGATGGGTACAGGCATAATAGCTTCCTTGATTTCTTGATTTTTCACACTGCAGCAGTTTGATGCATCAATTTATGCTATTTTTTTAAATGCTGGTTGTCAAACATCTCTCAGCTACTATAATTAAAGCATGGTATTGTGATTTTTCCAGAGAGTTACTCTTATAAATCCATCAACGTTTTTAATAAAGGTAGAATTATCCCATGTGTTTAAAGATTCATTATCACAAACTATACTTGGCTTGGTATTTGTAAGTATTGTTTGAATGGAAGGTGCTTCTGTTTCTCATCTTCTGCTTTGATTTTTTTTTTTGTAACAACAGTGCAGTTGTCTTCATTTTTAAGGTTTAGAATTGTGCTACTTGCCTTGGCAAACTAGTAAAGCTAAAAATGTTCCCATAGCACAGTCTGCACTTAAAGAACATATGCTTTCTTACAGATATAAGCCTGGTATACCCAATAATACCATCCAGATCAAGTTTGCCACTCCATAGACTATTTTCCCGTGCCATAACGCATGATGCAGAATTTGTGGACATTAAGAGCTTAGGTGCACACCCCTTGCGATTTATGGAGTGGATTTGTGACCTGGATGCAAGAAAGAGGTTGTGAATGTCTGTGTTTTTTAGTACAACCTAGTTGCTGAGTTTCCTTTGTGTTTTGCCTTGGAGGCCTGGATGGATAAGCTGGGGGGTGGTACACTGTGCAGTGTGAGGCTGCTGTTTGTGTCACTTACAGATTGTGTCATTGGCGAATGACAATAATGGATTAAGCACGAGGCAGTTATTATATTTTCTCACGACGCCAAGGGCAAGCAGGCCAGCCACAGAGGTGATCAGAGCAGACTGTGATCTTAGATGAAAACCAGCCAACCAAGAAGGGTCTTTGTTGGGAAAGTTGTGATTTACTGAATCAGAGAAATAAACTATACCAGACAGCCAAATGAAAATTCTACAAGGCAGATGTAGCAGTTTTGTGACAGGTATGACCGTTAAATAATTAGAAGTGTGCTAACGTGTGCTATCTGAGTTAATGCCAAAGGTATGACTCTACTGAATAATGCAAGGCATGCTAATTTCTGACCAAAAGTGAGGTCCAAGCTACAACAGTTATAAGTTTTAGTGCGGAGGTGAAATCATAAAATGTACCTGTTACAGAATGAGAATTAGAGCTGTTATAATTGTCAGAGATATATTTTCTAAAACTGAATGGAAAGCTAAATTTAATATCTACAGTATTAAGAACAGATTAAAAGCAAATTATTAATAAGGTCTAAGAGATACTCACCCAGAGCTTCAAGTCGCAAAATGTAAATCAAAACCACAGAAAAGTGTTTTGCTGTCAATAGTAACCACTGCAGTACCACTGTTATCAGCAGTTTGCACTTGTATACAATGCAGTATCATAAATGGAGCAGTGTCCGGTACAACAATAGCTGGAAAATCTCAAACGAGTTATGGAAAAAGTGTTTTATAGCTTCACCATCCAAAAGAACTGTAGTCCCCCTCAAGTGTATAAATAGCTGACAATTATATTAGCAAGAGTTAAGAATAGGTTTAGTCAGAGAAGTTTGATAATGCAATGCAGTTAGTGTAATGGCAACAGATGCACCCTACAATTGAACAGAACAAGGTTATGCAGGTGTATAAGCTTACAATCTTGAAACTTAAGTCAGTTTGAAATGTTTTCTTTACTACTTCAATGAATTTGTTTGTGGATATAGCACTGGCAGTGGGCAACATATATTAGTACATTATAATAAAAGAAAATAACAATATAAAAGGAAGGGGAAAATACTTTAAATTGCCAGACCTACAAGAGATTGTGACGGAAGATGAATTGTGGGAATATTCATAGTATTGTCAGGATTATCTAGATCTTTTGTTTTGTACTAAGCATAAAGGAAGGAAAGTAGTTAGTCTATATTATTTTGGAAATGTTAGCTTAATTGCTCAATCATAACATGCAATTATGATACAACTATTTTAAGGTATCTAGGTATGCCACAAAAACATTGATATGTTATTATGATCACAGTATGTTTAGTTTTATTTATTTTTTAAGTAGAAGGGTTTTTGAAAGTGTTTTTTCTTCTACAATGGCTAGGCCAAAAGTTTAATTCATACATTAATTAGCGCTATAAAGTTGCTGGGTTTAGCAGTTTGAGTGGATTTATGTTATTTTACACCAGCGAGGTACTTACTTCTTCAGAGTTAATCCATGTGATGTTAATTACTATGGAGTGAAGAAGAGGAACGCTGTTGTTAGGCTATGAATGTATCAGTAATTTGGCCTTTATACATTGTAGGGGTTATTAATAGCTTGAAATGTTTAATTTTCTGTTGTACTATTACGATCAAGGATAAACGTTCATTATGATATGTCTCTATGTATATATTGAGTGGTATCCATTGAGAATAGGTTATATGGAGTTTGATAGTCTGAATGGCAGGGATACTTTTTTTTTTGAAGTGATACTGCTCATCTCTATTCAAATGTGCTTATCAATGCTCTGTGACATTGAGTTTCTTGATATGTTTGCAAGGACACCTATACAATGCTAGTATGGGGACCCATTTATACTAGAGGGCAACTCATTCTTGACATGAAATATACTTCCTGTAGAATTCATAAGCCAAGTGGATTGCATCATTCTGGAAAATACCTTGTGTCAGAATAGCTGGAGGGGTCTCATCCTATTGCAGAATAGCCCCGACCTGGAAGGGATTGCTTCAACTAGATTCTTATTTGTAAGAAGATTTATGGCACAGTGAAAAGGTAGTCCCAAATAACAATAACATTTTGATTGTGTTCTTGATTAAAAAAAAAGTAATTAAGTGATTTACTTTTGTGAAGTCTCTCCTCCTTTGGTACATGCATGTATACTTATATTGTCAACGAGGTCAGTTTCCTCTCAACTCGTTATATTAGATTTCTGATAGGGAAATTCTGGGGATACCTTGTTACAATGTTGTCAGTAAATAAAAATATTGTGTAGTGTGTTAGGGTGAAATTGTTTATATTCTTCTGGAGACACTTAATTGTCTGAGCGGTTAATCAACTAAATATAGAATAAGTCATACATTTGTCAAGATGTTTTGAACTGTTTACTCCTGTAACATTATTGCACTTACATGTAGCTGTTGTAAATTTGTAATGGCTAATTGATTTTAAAATCTAATTGAAGATGAGACGTTTGTAGACTGGGCGGCAGCTGGGGAGACAATAAAGATGTCTGGTAGTCTTGAGTTATTATATGATAACAGGTAATGTTGTGCCTGTAAGCTAGGAATGAATGTGTTTTACTTTACATTGTATGGCTTGTATTTGACATGTTAGATTCTCTCTTTTTTAAGATGCATTATCAATGTACGACTTGTGTTTGATGTTTAAATTCTAGACCCTGTTCTTCTTGAGGTGCATTTTGAAGTATTTCTCCCTGTACATTTGTTTATAAGCATTACATTACTGTTGTTTCCATGGAATAGAAGGAAGGAACTTTGCTTGTAACCAAGGCCCCAGTCAACTCTGTCAGGGGAGGGGGCAGAGGGATTTGTGATATGGAGGAGTGCATCTCCCCTGTTGTAAGTATCACCAGAGAACATGGCAGACAGCATACCAGGTCAAGATGGAGTAGGACCAAAACAGAAGTGACCTGCTACTGTAGTGGCAGAATAAGGCCACACAATGTTTAACAATGCATGCCTACAGAGGGTGAGATCCCAAGGTAGGCATGTGATCACAGAAGTGGAAACATTCACCTCTCTGGTCAGGAAAACCTAGCATGAACTAGTAACTAACCTGAGGAGGTTACAACCTAAAACTCCATCCAGTCCAAAGGATAAAAGTCATCCCCAACATTTGCTCCTTGCAACTATTGATGGGACAAACAAGCTAACTGGATGAACAGGGAAAAGAGACAAAGGTAGGCATAAGGGTGGTGGAAAAGACAAAGCATTTTAAGTGTTACTTTATAGGAGACATCTCTACTTAATACAAATTTAGTTGTATTATAATATTGAAGACAATGTGTGGGGTAGGTTAATCACCTAATGATCTTATGTGTTCAAGTATGAACATTAAAGATTTCTAAAATTGTTTACCATTTATTGTTTATGACTGTCTGAACTGTCAATATATATCTATTAGAGATTATGGTAAGCAGTGTTCTTAAAAGATGATACCTCTCAATGACTGATTGTACAAGTGATTGGTAAAGTACTGTTAGTAACATTTTGAGATTGTATTAGTCATAATTTCAGTTACTTATTGTTTGTTTTTGGTTGTTTGGTTGATTTTATGACTACAATGCAGATGTATGCATTTTACCATGACCTGATGTGATAAATAGATAGCATATAAAGTAAATACAAGAAATATCTTCCTGGTTAAAAGTCTGTTGCTCTTGTGTAGGCCACGGATGTAAAAATAAATAATTTAACTTTTCTCAGTAGTTACACCTTTATTATATATGCAAGAAGAACAAAGTTTGAAGAAACAATATTTGAACTTTTAGAAAGTAAACAGAGAAATTGTTTAAATATATATCTGAGTGCATCTAAACACTTGTATTGAAAGTGTGCATTTTATAAATCACACATCAAAATGCATGCAGCTAAAATAATGCTAATCTAATATAATGCAATATGCTCCACATGCCCACAACTTTGCAAAGAATGATTACCTGTGATGTATAGAAATCACTCTCAACCACTGACCCCCAAGTTCAGTTATCCATCCATGTCAAGAGTGATGTGGTCAGTGAGAGCCCTCACAAGTACCTGAAAAAATAACTCTCAATTCCTGGTTTCTGATGGGTACAGGCGCCTAGGCAGTGAGACATTTCCCCGTGGCACATTGGCTGGGGACACATGGCTGAAGTGTCATTCAGCTGCAGAGAAATATGGCTGTTTGCAAATTCCCTGTGTGCAAAGAGAAGCACACACTGCCATGCTCACAGCTTTAATAACCGAGCGCATGGAGGCAGAAGAAGTAATGTGTTGTGCTGTGTGTACAGTACATACTTATGTAACTACGATATGTAGAAGTGTGCTACAGCATGGAGGAAATCCTGCAGGCTACTGTAGTCACATTTATGCTCCAGTATGCGTTTTAGGTAATGTTCCCTAGACACTGTGAAGGGAGTAGTGGTCTAAACACACCAATTATAAAGGCACTGCCCATTATGCACTGCATTTTTACTGACACTTACATGCCCTCTGGCCAGCCTGCTGCTGATGCCTGCCATTTACCTGCTGTCTCATGTTGCAGTGGGAACCATGGACATTGTTTTCCCCCTGTGCATTTGGTTATTGAAGTTGTGGACAGGGCAACACATTCTTCTCTTTGGCCACAGGGAATTACAGTTCTGCTTAAAATTTCCTTTGCATTAATATTTTTTAACTTTTGTATATAATTAATTTGGATCTTTTCTTCCCGGGCCTCCACTGAAAACGAGTTCTTCCTAGACCCAGTGGACTTTCCCAGTTAACAAATGCAATAAAAAAATAATTTGCAAACAGCCATATTTCTCTGCAGCTGAATGTCAATTCAGGCATGTGTCCCCAGTCAAATGTACCACAGGGAAATGTCTTGCTGCCTAGGCACCTGAACCCAAAAAACGTACAATAAGCTGGTTGCATAAGTGTGCACACCCTTAAACTAATACTTTGTTGTGTGTGCACACCTTTAAACTAATACTTTGTTGAAGCACCTTTTGATTTAATTACAGCATTCAGTGTTCTTGGATAGGAGTCTATCAGCATGGCACATTTTGACTTGGCAATATTTGCCCACTCTTCCTTGCAAAAATGCTCCAAATTTGTCAAATTGTGAGGGCATCTCTTATGCATGGCCCTCATCAGGTCACCCCACAGATTTTCTATTGGCTTTAGGTCTGATAACTTAATTAGTCAATTCTTCTATGTCTCCATTGAAACTAGCCTCAACACAGTTAAACAGCCTGGCTAACAAAATGCACAAATAAATGATATAGTTCCTTAGAACAGACTTTTGCTTTGACAAAGTTGTTCAACTTGGAATTTTAAAGCATTCTCATATCTGAGTCACTCTGAATTTGTTGTTCAGAGATTTTCAGCTTCCCTTTGGTCATAAGCAACTGACAAATTTCCCTGTTTACTTTCATTTTTACCCAAGTAAATTCTCTCTTTATTCCAGTAAATATGAACAGCTTAGTATATCTGCTATTATGTTTCTTCCATTGTTTATTCTTTACAGTCAAGACATATGTCTGCAGTCACAGCAATTCTTTGCAGTTTTCAAGTGTTAATCATTTAGTCCAAATTTTTAAATCAGTGAACTTTTCTAACATTTTTTGCACTGGACAAAAATCCCTCAAAAACCCAATCTGTATGTGTGTGTGTTGGGGGAGGGGCTTTGCCTTCCCATGTCTTTACTAAATATAAGTAACTCTGAAGAACCGCCTTCCAAAAATGTGACAGTCCGTGACTTCAGCTAACATAAGTGTTATTGTAATCTTCATAATAACTTGTATAATGATTTCTCAAATATACTGTGCAATAATTTATGGTCTGTTTCCATCAAGATGACTTTTCCTAAACTTAATCATGGAACTTTTCACATCTATACACTATTGCAAGTATTCTTTTCTGCCTGTTCATAACTTGTCTGGAATTCTGTAAAATTTCTTGATCCATAAGCAAATGGTTTAGTTTCTTGTCGAATCATGCCACCAGTACCATTCTGAATGACATATGCATGTAATGTGACTTATTTAATCACGTCAGTATGGTTTTGCACAAGCACTTTATATATTGTTTTCTTGTTTTATACTCCAGTACTATTCAAAGTCCTGCTCTTACAGTGTCCTTAATGGCAAACCAACATTCAGCACTTTTGTAGGATATTTAGAAAGTGACTACATCATTCCAAAAAATGTTATGATAGTGTGCCTGTCCTCTAGTTGGAGCATCTACTTTATGGTTCTTTCTTTCTCAGTACCTTGTTTCAAGCTTTCTCCTGAAAAGATGTGGCCAGTATAGCTCAACTCTGTAATTCCAATTTTAGAATTACGTCTATATGTTTACTCTTGTTCATAGGGTCATAGCTTCATAAGTAATAAATCCCCTTAACAGGTCCCCAAATTCAAATTAACCACACAGTTTCAATACTCTGAAAAAAATCTAGAAAAATATATAATTTACAACAAATTAGCCAAATATATACAAAAATACATTTAATTGTTCAGAAATGTGTAAGGCTTTTGGACCAAACCACACATTATCACTCGCCCTGGACACTAATGAATGACATTCCTGTTAAATATGGACAAAGGTAACCTTACTGGTTCTGTATGTATAGACTTTACAAAAACTTTTGATTTTGTAAACTAAGACATTCTTTTAGCAAATGGCATTAGACCAAAAGTATTTTTTAGTTCAAAGACTACCCATCAAACAGACACTTCACTGTTGAAATCAGAACAACCCTCTCTTATCCATTTACCCAAACAAAGGAGTCATGATGGTTTAGTTCTTTCCCCATTACTGTTCTCCATTTTCATGAATAAATTCTCCTTAGACCTTCCATACCTTCCACTAATCCTTTATGCTGATGACATACATGGTCAGTTGAATCACATATGCAATAAGTAACACGGGCAGTAATACCTTATGCAAAAAACAACATTTTTCATCATTTTAACATATCTTAAGAGACTGATTAGAATGGCACCTTAAACTGTAAAATAATTATACTAGCAACAGCAAACAACAGCAGTAAGAGAACTCAAAACAGATAGGCAAAGCAGCTAGCTAAACTGAATACAGGCTGTTGGATATAATCAAGCATGCCCTTTGTGACCAATTCCAGAATCCAGGATTTGTCCTTGAAGAGTAGAGCACTGGAGTTGTGATGTCTACACATTAGAGTGGCCATACCACCAACCCTGGGAACTACAGACCTGTCATTCTGACTAGTCGCATTTGCAAATCCATACAACATTTTATAACTTATCTTATAAACTGTGATATCAAAAAAATTGTTAGCTATGACCCTCAACAGTTGGGTTTTATCAAGGATTATCCCACTTATTCAATCTGGTTAACTTTTCCAGTGGGCCACTCACACAGATACTGAGCAGTGGTCATGCAGTACACACAGGTTTTCTAGAGCTGACTACAGCATTCGACAAAATATCCGATGCTGGTATTATAAGTAAGCTAAATTATTTTAAAATAGATCACTATGTGGGATGATGAATAGAAAACTGTTGAAAATACAGAACCATACAGTAGAAGTTGCAAATGCCTCATCAGAAAATATGAGGTCCCTCCCTCATACCTGAACTTTTCAGCAAGACCTCTCCCTCATAATTTCTTGGTGTACTGAAAATGGGCTAAAAGTAAATGCTAACAAATGTAACATCATTGCATTTGTATAGTGTATTGCCAATACAGCACTATAAAATGAAAAGGTATTTGGCAACTTTGAAAGCTGAGTTGTTAACTCCCTACCTTTTCATCATCATGCAGCAACAATAGTCAGGGCATCCTTCTTCTTAGCACATCTGGTCACAAAGGGAATATAATCCAGATTTAAGGAAACCAGCATTCCCTTGTATTCATCTTTGATTTAGACAGTTATTGAGCACGGCTCACCTTTGGGATGTGCTTTACTAGATATATCAAACAACTTGAAAGGCCACAAAGGTGCTAGAAGATCACATGCCTGAAAACCCTGAGACATCAGGAGAAATTAGAAGCACTGTCCTTTTATTCAGTATGTTACAGACTTTTAAGGGGAGAGTTATGCCTAGCCTAAAGCAGAATTAGAGACCCAGTTACCCTTGATCTCCTGTATCTCCACAAGTCTAATGCTTCCCTTAACAACAGAAACAGAGATCTAAATCTTCACCAACTGATAAAAAAAACACATCCTGGAACAGATTTGCTTGCATGTTAAAGAGTGTGATTTACTAGAATCTGTGAAATGGAACTTGGATGATTGGATGGGTCCCCACAGTGTGTGTGTGTGTGTGTGTGTGTGTGTGTGTGTGTGTGTGTGTGTGTGTGTGTGTGTGTGTGTGTGTGTGTGTGTGTGTGTGTGTGTGTGTGTGTGCGTTGATGGTGGGTACCAACAAGGTGTATGTGGTCCTAAGATTAAATTACATCATTGCCAAACTAACTCCTGCTCTGTGTCTGAACCTCACTAAATGCCTGCAAGTCTGCCTTGATCTGCAGCATCTAGCTGCCTGTAATCTAAAGAGATTAGTCACATAGTGGCCCTGTTACTGCCTCACTCAACCCATTGACAAATGTAACTTTTCATGAAATAAAATTTCCATTTACGATGTTCATCATGTTCTAAATTAAACTGACTAAATTAACATCTCTGCATTAAAGGCTACTAGACTTTTGAGCTCATAGATGGGACCCAGGAAGTCAGATTGGTGATACTACCTCCACTACGAGACCAGTCACCAGTGGGGTACATCAGGGACTGCTCCTATTTGGCATCTACTTCTGAGAGGTAAAGGCTAATGTCAGGGGTCTTTGGCTGACCAAGTTCACAGACAACTACAAACTGGGAGCTGTCATAGATTCTCTCATGCCACAAACCTCTTGCAAAAGGGTTTGACATAGAGAAATGACTGGTACCAAAGTCAAGGACAAAAACTCAATGTCATGAAATGCATTATAGTGCCTTTTGGGAAAACTGCCACCTAAGCTAATTACTCCATCAGTAAGATGTCCTTAACAGTTGACCCAGTAGTCAGGGATCTGCAAACATATATCGACAGTAATATTGCCTTTGACCAACATGTGGCCAAGATAGTAAGAAAATCATTCTATGTCAGCCAACATATAACTAAGGGTATGGTATCCAGATACAAGGAAATAATAGTGCCACTCTATTTGGCCCTCGTCAGACCTATCATTCAGTATAATGCCTCCTTTGGCATGTACCTGACCAGATGTATGAAACAGTTAGTACACCCACAAAGGTTCCGTACCAGGAGAATCTGGGGTATAAACACAGTGTCCTATACAGATTGCCTTAAAGCCCTATCTCTATGCTCTGCCTCCTACAGGTTACTGAGAGGCAGTTTAGAACATTAACACATCTGCAAAACAAACAGTATAAAATCTACTAGATCTAAGGGTTACAATTTTGCTTCTGACATAAATAAGATATGTTGACAGACAGATAAGTGTCTCATGGGATCTGCATGCTCTGGAGCAGGCTCCCACCTATATGAAACAGAGTCCATCCCTAACTCTATTTAAGCATAACCTTGCCCAGTGGATGGGAAATCAGAAATTTACCTCGGGTTTGTCCCCTGTGTCTCTGATAGACAGACACAGACAGTAATACCCAAACTAACATAGCTCTCCAACACATAGCCATTAGAAACTTCCTAATTCATTAGCCTAGTATATACCTGTAAACATAGTTGCATTGTCACTACCCTGTTTTATCCATCCAAATGAGAGATTATACAGATTCCCCCTTCCCTTGAGAATCAGGCGCCTCACTAGCTACCTGCCTCAGGCATTGTAATGTAGGGTCTGACAGCTGAGCCTGTCTCAACTCTCTCTTTCTAACCCTTCCCAACTCCCCTTCCACAGGAAGTCTGGCATCATCTGACAGTGGTGCCTCACTGTCAGCCTGGGTACTACTACTCACCTCTACCTTTGCAGTCACTCTGTCCAAGAGACCATCAGTACCCACAAGCAGCTGTAGCTCACCTTCAGTCTCACTGCTACAGTGTAGCTCCATCCCTGAGGTAACCACCTCACCAGTCCTGGCTGCATGTGCGGTCTGTCTGGGTGTCCCCTAGGCTACCAGACCCACATGCTTATCTCCAAGCCTGACTGCGTGTAACTGCATTAACATATGGTACTACCTCATCCAAATCCTTCCCTATCAGGACATCTGCAGGATGGTAGTTTGGCACCCCTGTTGTCTCAAGGCAACCTATTGTTCGCATTTTGTCTTTCCCAGTTACTGGCTCCCTCACATTTTGTTCCCCACCTTGCCTTTTGTGGACATCTGTATGCCACATTTCCCCATTGGTTGCATTCAAAACATTTAACCCTAGGTCCTGGTCGTGTACCTAGACTAGTGGTTTCCCCTGCTACTGGCAGATTCTGTTGGGGCTGTCTGAGCTTCCCACCATTGGTTCCTTTAGACCCATGAGTAGCACTGGGTGTCCCTTTCCTATGCAGGGATGCCCTGCTTGCTAGGTATAGGTCTCCCTTCTCCCCCAACTCATCTGAAGTAGCACATTGTCTATCAGCTAATCAGAATCTCATGTCCTCAAGCAAAGTGCTAAGTGCTTGTTCCCTCACCAAAAGGTCTGCCAGTCCTTCAAAAGTGGTGACCTGACATCCACTCACCCACCTATGAAAATAAGTGCTTAGTTCAGCACCATATTCACACACACTTTCATCTGCCTTGCATCTATGCTCACAAAACTTTTTCCTATAAGCTTCAGGTGTTAGCTTAAAAAATTCTAGCAAACAATTCTTAACAGCAGTATAATTTAAGAAATCATTATCTGACAGTTTGGAAAGTACATTTGCACCTTTACCAGGGAGTAAGGGAGTCAGGAACCATACCCAGAAGCTTTGGTCAACATTATACTGTTTACATACCCTCTCAAACATATGAATGAAACTATCAAAATTATCCCCCTATGTAAACTGTGGACGAAATTTACTGATGTTTTGTGCTTCTGGGGTCCATTTACTCCCTTCCCCATTACCTCCATTACTCTAGCAAAGAGTCAGCATCTCCTTTTCATGCTGCCTCTGCCTCTCCTTCTCCACAGCTTCAATTTCCAAATGCCTGGCCTCCAACTCAAGTCTCTTTAGCTCCAGACAGATTTTTAAGTCCTCTGTAAAAAGGGTAAGCTGTCCATTCTCTGAGTGTTGTACATCTCTACACACAGTCTGATCATCCTCCTGATTGATGTTTTCTGATGCAGCTGTGACCAAAGCTGCAATCATGTCTGCCTTAGTCAGGTTTCCATGCACCAGTCCCTTAGCCTGGCACATCTCAGCCAACTGGCTCCTTGTCAGTTTACCATACTCCTCTGCTGACATGCGTGCCTGCTCTCCTTGACTAAGTAAGCTAACAAAAGAAAGAAAACAATTGTGATCTGAACTATGAGTGTTCACTGCATGGCTGATTTAGAGTACAAAATCACCTTCAGTGATCACTGTACACAAGCTACAGGAATTCACTATCCACACCGCTACAAGTCAATTAGTATGTAATGTGGCTAACTCACCACAGTCAAGCCATTAATATTTGATGTGGATATCCCACCACTGCCAAATAATTAATATGTGACACCCGTGCACTGGCCCAGTAATCAAGGAGCTTCAATCCTCACAACTAACACCAATGATGGGCATGCACATTGGGAAGGATAACAAGTACACACACAGTAAAGTACAATTTCCCTTAAGAGCACATAGAGATCACAGTCAGTCTGGGGCTGGTTTCTACCTTTCCTCCAGATTCCAAATAAGACTACCCACTGGCATAGCTATAGAGTGGAGTCCTTAGCCAGGGTTCCAAGCCAAGTCCTCCCAGCACTCCCTCTGTCCAACCAGTGCTTCGTGTCCCTGCCCAAGTAGCTGACACACACACACACACACACACACACACACACACACACACACACACACACACACACACACACACACACGTTGAGGTATGATTTATATACAAACACACAGACACTTGTGGGGAAGGCTAGCACAGGTTCACTAGGTATGCCCCTTCCGCCCAGGCTATAAGGTAGTATTCCACTGACACCAGAACCCCTACTTGTCAGCTACTATAAGGCCCTTCCCAAAGGGTGACCAATTTCACTGTGTAGTAATACTGTTATCCAGTTAAGAAGTGTGACCAGAACTTTTAAAGCTATTGGAGTTGCTTGGACAGCATCAGTAAATACATGCAAGTACTCTAGAGCTTAAATTATCTCTGCACAAAACAGCCACAGTTGAAAGGTTTAAAAATATTTAATAATAAATAATAAAAGCACAATACAAATCCCCTCAATTCAACACAGTGCTAGTCAAGAGTTCAGACACAGGGACTTTAAAACAATACTGTAGGATAGTCTGACATAAATATAGAAACAGCTAGTCTAATCTTACTATTTTCTATCTATTTCTAAGAGAAATCAAAGTCTAAGATCCTACCTACATACAGAGCAAGCAAGTGCTGGTGATGTTATCAGTTCTGAAGACCAATGCAAAATGCTATCTCTTTCTCTCTGAGATCTTTCAAATTGATAATAAATCACTGCTGACTCATTTTAGATTACATCATTCTTGACACTTCTCTGGTTCCCAGGCTACCAGAAACTCTAAATTTACATTACTTAGTGTTCTTAGTAAGCTTGCACTTGGCCAGGAAGCCACATCAATAAAATACATTATATATGTAAAACCTTGCAATTAACTCTGGTCTCAAAACAATAGAAGGAATTCCTTCATCCAGACATCCTGTGTCCGAGCTTTGAGATCAAGCAGTCATTAAATGCTTTACTTTATCAGCTTTCTTCCAGCAGGATGCACTGTGGCTACATTTTGAAGTTCAGAACATATAACACAGTTTTTCTTACATTTAGTTTTCTTACATTTGTAAAACAGCCTGTGGATTATATTACTATTTACGAAATAGAATTATCTACAAAATTATATGTAGCTGGGCTGGCAGCCTTTCAGTTTTTCACAATCTCAATAGGAACAGTCCAAGTCACTGAATGCACCATTTAACCCTTTAACTAATTCATCAAACTGAATATTTCTGGATCTGCATTTTAACTGCATTCACATAAAGAATTATTTTCACCAAGCCAAGCTTTTTACATCAGTGAACCTAATATCAAAGGGTTGTTTGCAACATCATCTATTTGGAGTTGAATCTTATAGTTCTTATTCTTGTATTCATACTTTGCACTCCGTGGCCTTTCACATTTACATTGTATCCAAAATAAGAAATCAGTTTACCCATTGATTGCCTCAGCTTGCACTATGTTGGACCCAGTGATCAAATATTTATTAGGCATTGCATTTTACTCTGCTCCTTTCTGTAGCATGAACTTCACATTTTGATTATTCCTTCTTGAAATGTCAATCTTACTGTCTACTTGTGGCTTTTCTGTACTTTCATCTTATGTACAATCCACAGTTTCAATCTTCTCAATGCAAATTGTGCCAACAAACAACTTATGTTCATGATTATGCTGTAAAATATGCAATTTTTTTCAGCTGTAACTTTCTTTAATTTTACAGACTGTAGCAAAATTATCTACTTTACCACAGCTGCACAAACCTTTCTCTGTTTCATATTTGCCTTGCTTCTCATTTTGCCAGAGATTTCATGACTAATAATGTATTTTGTGCCTCATTTTCAAATTTTCTATTTTATAAGACACTGTACACACATCAGACTCTTCAGTGAACTTCTTTAGATGTGATAAGGTAATTTGGTACTTTTCCGTTATCAGGGAAACAGTTCTAACACAGGGAAAAGTTATAAGTAATAAGTATACAGTAGCACATTTTAATCATCCTGTGAGCTTCTTGATTTCAGCTGTTAGTATTGGTTACACATTATGAGAGGAAATGTCCCACATTTTGGAGATGGAGGGCGATAGCTATTCAGGCCACACTACTATTGTGTATCGTTTTCCCAGTCAGATATACGGAACTTCTTGGCTACGATCATGTGAAACACTGTATCTAAATATACCATTCAGCTAGTAAGACTGTGAGACTGTGTAAGACGTACGACTGTTTTATAAAACCAGGCGCCACCATGACAACTGTAACACTACTTTACTTCTAAATACGGGCAGCATATAGTTTATCATAGAAGCTGGAAATGAGCTTTTGAATTTTTGTTAATAGTACTAACCTCAGAAAGCTGTGGGTAGAGAAATTGTTCTCGTGTCGCAATATAAATTGCTTTATGTATTATTTAAAATATAATTCATTAAATACTATTACTATGCAATAAACAGATGAAATAGTTCTTCCTGTGTGGACTTTATGACTCCGCAGAAGAGACGTGAATTTACTGTACTCAGTGTAAATTATGTCATTTCTTGGAAATGTTGTAAGGTTTGGGTTGCCATGTGAAGGGATCAACGATCAGTGTTAATGAGTCTTTGTGTAGTGGACTTCATATCAACTATTCCTCTTTAGGAGCTTAGAGTTACCACCTGTCCCACTTTGGGAGGGACATTCCCTCTTTAGGCACTTGTGTCCTGCCAAAAAATTGTAAAAATGGCAAATGTCCTGAGATTTTAGGGTAAAATTATTTCCTATATTTTATGTAATAGTTGCATAAAACAGTTATTCTGCTTCTGAAACACCTAAATGTTATAATAAACAGAATAAGCAACTAAGTGCTACGAGAATACGCCTTTGTAGTGCGTTAGAACTGTTGCCCTGATAATGGAAAAGTACCGGTAATTTTAGCTGCTCTGCTTCCATCATTTTCTTTATTTAATATTTGATTCTTTCAGTACTCTGCTCCTTAGAAAATAATTTCTGATACAACGTATGATTCTATCTCAAAAGAGTGAATTATTCAGCTTACCAAATTTAGAGACTTTGGTTTGATTCTTTAATTCAGTAAAATAAGCAGTGACAGATTCTGTAGAAAATGGGACACGAGTCACAAACAGTATTTGTTGAACATTTCATAGAGTGTACATGGATTCACAGTAAACTGCACATAAGTAGTGGTATTAACTTTCACCTGTAGACATGGTGTTGCATTATTTAGAAGTTATATATCCCTTCAACAGTTGACTGTCTTTACTAAAATATGTGCAGCGGTACTTAGAAGATTAGAGTGCTTCAAACTGTTTATCTTTCTTGGAAAAATAAGGTGGGATTCTTTAGTAAAAGGAAAGAACAAATTAAATAGAAGTAAATGGAATCTGTTGTGGGAACAATACATGCTGAATAATGTTCAGGATGGGGAGTGAGGTTTAAAGAGAGGAAGGAATTGAACAATTTATACACTGTCTGGATCAATGATTGTTAAAAAAGAAATGTGCATTTTGCATGAAAAAGTTTTACTATAGTTTGTTTTCTTTTAAATTAATGTGTGTATACCTGTGACATTGCTTTAATTCTGATTTAATAAAGACATTTATAAAAAAGAAAGAAGCATAACCATTCTTTTGATATTTGATCTCAGAAGTTAACAAAAAATCAAAAGTTAAGGTTTAGAATTAAATGTCTCATTTCTATTTTGGCAGTAAATATAGTTGCAGACTTCACTCTCTTATTTTTGTCTAAACCCTAAAACTAAAAACACTAAATATCTATGACTCGTTTTGATTTTTCATTGAGAGAACCATACGCTTTCATGACTGCAAAGCATTTTTTTCTTCTTTCTTCACACTTTGGATCTAAATAGGTGTACTTGAAGGCCAAGATGAATGAATTTCCAAGAGTAAGCTAATTGACTTAAGAACTCCATAGGTCCCAAAAAAGTGCTCTTGATTCAGTAATGTCAAGGTTTTTTGGCAGAGACAAATGATACTGTAGCAATCAATGCAGATATTTTGATTGTTTTTATAGGGCTTTGAATTTAAAGATCCTGCTAATATGGGCCTACAGGCAGCTTGGCAAGTAGTCACATACGTCTGGACATTCAAAGGTCTGAATGGCAGTTCTCAGTTTAGCAGAGATACTAGGATCAAGCAGGGCATGAATACATTGACATTTGAGCTTGAGCCTTACACTACACAGAAGTAGGCTTGCTTCCAATAATAAAACAAAAGAAAGAAGATGATCTGCTATGTGGCTGCACAACTGCAGAAGATGGGAAAAGATACCAGCACTGAAACTTAGTCCCAGTCGTCTGCAGCACTGCATTCCATAGCATAGAAAAATCATATTGTAACTGCAGTTCAAACGTGAAAAAAAGTACATCTCCTATCTTCTTGGCATCTAAACCTTCCAAAATAACCCGTTGTATAGTGGAAAAGATACATCCAATTAAATATTGTAGGAAGAATACTAAAACAGTAATAATCACTGAAACCATAATCTGATGCATCTGATCCAGAAGGAAATTTTCTAAAACTGCCTAAGATGAAACATCATAATTCCTTTCTTTTGCAGAATTTTTGCTCTAATGTCCTTATGATGTGACAGAAAGTAATAATGCTGTGTGAACACCCATCCACATAGTGTATAATTAAGTAAATAAATAAATATATTCCAGTCATTATACAGTGAGCTGTCATCAAGGGCCAGATATAGGCATTGTATACCCTTTCTCATATGACATCGTCAAGAAGCTCACTCCTTGTTGAAACAGAGAGGAGAGGGATAACAAAATGTCTGGAATGGGAGCCAAAAAAGGATCTATGTCCCACTGATGAGCCCAAAGAGAGAACCTCTTCCATTTCTGGAATAAACCTTTATAGTAGAAGGCTTCTGGGAGGTCAAAATGATGTCCTTTACCGGAGAAGGCAGCTTAATCTGGCTGACAACCATTGGAACTGGATGTACCAAGCTGTCAGCCTTAGGAATTGAAGGTTGGGAAGGGGAAGCCCCCATGGATGGGAAATGAGATCCTGGGCTGGATCTAATATCCAGGGTGGATATTTCAGATGAGACCAGAGGAGGGAGAACCACGTCTGACAAGGCCAAAAGGGGGCAATGAGGATGAGGCAAGTCTTAGTCGACTGGCTTTCTGTAAGACTTTGGGAATGAGGGGTAATTGGAGGATAGCCATAGAGAAGTCCCGGCTGCTAATCGTGAATCAAAGGATCCCTGAGAGATTCCCCCAGTGGAGGGATCAGGGCAAAGTATTTGCTGCATTTGTGATTGGTCAAGGAGGCAAACAGATCGCAATATGGGAGACCCCAACAGTCGAAAATCGGGCTTGCCACTGACTGGTTCAGGGATCATTCATGGGGACTCAGGAGAGATCTGATGAGTTTGTCCGCCAACACATTGGAATCACCGGGAATATGCATTGCAAGAAGAAAATGCCTGGAGGACATAGCCCATTCCCACACTCTCATGGCCTCTCTGCACAGAGGCTACAATCATGTCCCCCCCTACTTGTTGATGTACCAGACTACTGCCATGTTGTCTGTCTGAATTGTCACAGTCCCAAGAGGGAGATAGTCCTGGAAGGCTTGCAATGATAGAAGGACAGCTCTCATCTTTAGGACATTGATGTGCAACTTGGTCTCCAAGGGGGACCACATGCCTTGAACTTCCTTCCCTGAAAATGCCCCCCACTCCATCAGGGAGGCGTCCATGGTCACTGTGGCCTGGGAGTGCGGAAGACAAAGCCACCACACTAAATGACACCTGCAGACTCAAGATATCTGGACTGCCATGGACAAAGGGTAAAGATGAGCTGACCGCTGTACTGCAAGGGTTCATTGAAGCACCCGTACGTGGTACCTGGTGAAAGGGACCAGCTGAATTTCTACAACCATAGAACTGAGGGCTTGAAGTATTAAATGGGCCAGGACACTCTGCTGATCCAGAATGAGGAAGACTTGCACTACTCTGCGTGAAGAAGGAGCTGAAGTCTCTGACACCATGTCCAGAAGAACCCCTATGAATTCCAGTCTCTGATATGGGACAAGGTGTGACTTGGGAAGGTTGACTCTAATGCACAGATCTTGAAATAGGCTGAGGGTATAATGTGTAGCTAGAGATAGATGATGCCTTGTGGGAGCCATGAGGAGCCAATTGTCCAGGTACAGGAAGACCTGAAATCCCTGCAGCCAAAGATGGACTGCTACCACTGCTATACATTTGGTGAACACCTGGGGTCTGAGATGAGACCGAAGGGCAGGGCTGTGAACTGATAGTGATTGCCCTCGGACAGAAGCACAGGAATCTCCTGGAGCATCTGTTGATTTTTATGTGATAGTACACACCCTTGAAATCTATCAAGCACATCCAGTCATCCTTGTGCAGAAACGGAAGAATGGACTGAACAGTAACCATCCGGAACTTCGACTTCTCAACTGATAAATTCAGCCTGCTGAGGTCCAGAATGGGATGCAGGTCCCCTGTTTTTTGGGCACTAAAAAGAAGCAAGATTAAGTTCCGGACCCTTGTTGTCCTGTTGGGACCTCCTGGATGGCTATTTTTTGAAGAAGGTCTTGAACCTCTGTGAGAGCTAACAGAGGTGGCAGGGTGGAACATCCAGGAGTGACATTTGAATTGGGGGGGGTGATCGAAGGAGATAAAATATCCCCTGGACACAATGCTTAGCAACCACTGGTCTGAGGTAATAGCCGCCCAAGCCAAGTGGTGAAAGGAGATATGGCCCCTGACTGCCTCCAGGGAAGGAGAGTCGGACAGTGCTTCAGGAGCTCTGTGGGGGCTTCTCCAAGAAGGGTTCTCAGAAGCCCTGATTTTGCAGACCTCCTCTGCCTCTGGGGTGGCATCTGCCATCAAATCCCCTTCCCCGGCCAGAAGAGGACTCCTGATGAGCATCTTGGAAGGAAGACTGAGCCCTGCAGAACCATAGTTTCTTACTACCCCCTTGAATCTTGGAGAAGGAATGTTGGGAAGTAGAAAACTTGACCTCAACTCCAGACAAGGTCTTTCTCTCCTGCTCACTGTGGGTCAGGGTTTCCATAAGAGAAGGGCCAAACAAAGTAGATCTGTCAAACAGAGCATTGGTAAAGGATGCCTTGAAGTTGTCCGCAAACCCACAAAGGTGAAGCCAGGCATGACACCTGATAGCAGTGCCTGTACCCGGTGCTCAAGAGGTGGCCTCAACCACATTAGAGATCAACCTCATCTCGAGGCGTTACCAAGGGATGTAAGAGTGGAAACTTGGGAGAGACCAGTTTAAGGCTCTCTGGAGGCAACTACTCTGAAAGGGAAGAGGAAACCTCAGACACCTAATCTCTTTGCAGTCATATGAAATGTGCCATATAATTAGTAACCCTCAGTCCAAAAGTAGCTGAGACATACATGCGTTTCCCAAAACGGTCAATCACCCGCTACTCTCTATTAGGGGGATGGACCGTAGAGCTCTGTTCTGCGAGCTATTTCTTGGTGGATGTGGTAACCATAATGGCATCCACAGGAACACCCTTATTCCAAAATGCTTTGTCTTTTGGTGGACTTAGGAACTTGTCTGCTCTCTTGGGAACTGGTTCCGCTATGTCTGGCTCCTTCCACGCCCTGCTGGAAATAAGCTGGAATAGCTCATCTGCAGGGAAAGACACATAGGATGTAGATGGGCCTACCCTGAATGTCTTCAGGAACATGGATTCCTCTGAGGATGGGGTGGGGGAAGACCAACCACCTCGCTCTTTCAGGATCTTGAGAAAGTCTCCAAAGGACACCTCCTCAGACGGTAGTCTGGGGGATCCATCCCCTTCCTTGAAATCCATGTCCTCAGTGTGGGGCAGCTGAGGGGAGTCCGGGCCCCATGGAGTCTGGGGAGGACTTGGAAGAGGAGGGTACTCCCATGGGGGTAATGCCCTACTGAAGGGGCTCACAGGAGGGCTGACCCCAAATGCATGATAAGGACTCGTCACCCAAAATAGAACCAGGCAGGGGTGGGTCCAGAGCCGAGGTAGAGGCTGCTGACCAACTGGAGATGGTCCTGTCTATCATCTGAAAGGCTGACAGACTGGAGGAAGCCCCACCCTCATCTCTGCTGGGAAAAGCCGACAGGGGCAGAAGGGGAGACCCAGAACAGCACCAATGTCCCCGGATTATATCTGTCCCACACTGTCCAAAGCAGGTGCCCCAATGGATGGGAACAGTCCAAAAACTCCAGACCAGATCGTCCACCTCAGTGACCAAGCAGACCTCTCAGGGCCGGGGCATCTCCAGCTCCAAGGGCAATGGGGATGAACCAGCCAGGGACCCAGGCAGTGTGGGAATGGGAACATTACCTGACACCAACTGCCTCTCTTTAGGCAAGCTCTGACCCTGGGAAGCTGAACTCACATGAGTCGGATGGAAAGAAAGGAGTTCTGACGTGGGTGACGCACCCTTCAGCAAGTGGCTATGGGACGGTAACATCCCAAGTTCCATTTGAGCTTTGAGGAAGCTCCTCATCATCTGGTCCATGTCTGACAGGAGTAAACTCCTGGTAGACCGGGAGGAAACAGAAGAATGGCCTGAATAGGCTGAGGGACTGCGGTCCCTAGAAGAGGACCTGCTGGACTGCCTCTGATCTGGCACTCTCAAAGGGGCTGGGAGAACAATAATAACGATGGGCTCCGAGGAAGCTATCAGATCCGACAGCCTGGATGAATCCAAGCACACTAAGGATCCTGCAGACAGAAAGACCAGTTGGATCCGAGGGGGTTTTGTGTCTGATCGGATCCGAAGACTTTCAAGATCCGATAAGGGAAACAGAGGGTCTCAGTGCTGAAGATGCCAGAGCCAATGTCCCTGAGACTGGACTTGGATCCGAGACACTGGGATCCGAGAGTCTTGCCTTTTAGAAGGAGATTCCCAAGAGGAAGAGGGCTTCCTCTTGGGATCCGATGGGGCTTTAGAGGGGGAACCTGAGACCAGGGGACCCCCTTTAGCAATCCCTTTTAGAAAAAGCTTATTTCTATGGTCTAGGAGAGCCCTGTGGTTGAATTCTGCACATATATCATATTCATCCTCTAAATGGGGCCAGACAGTAGACGCACTCCTCATGTGTATCGGCAGGAGCTAACATCTGACCACATGAGGAGCAGCACCTGAAACCAGAGCATTTGTCAGACATAGTAAAACCAGAAATACATACCCCACAGCATGCATTCACACACACACACACACACACACACACACACACACACACACACACACACACACACACACACACACACACACAACTACTAACCCAAGAAAAAGAAGGAAAGAACTAAGAAATGGGATAAGGTGGGAAACAACCTAAAGGACCAACAGACAACTAACAAAGGGGAGCAAATCTACCAGTAAACTACTAAACTGAACTAACTAACAAGGATAGAAAAGGAAGAGAAGAAAACCAACAAAAAACTACTTATCTGGATGAAAAGTTAGAGCTGCAGAAGACACGTCCACTCACAGTTCGTGTCAAATGAGATCTGAGGATTATGGGTAGCAGGGGTTCCTGGGAGAAGAGGAGCTCAAGCTCAGGAGCTGTTGCTTACTCTGCCAGCTTGGATCCGAGGTCAAATCCAAGATCCATCTGTGATCAATAATGACACGGACAGCATCAGATCATTTCAGTTATCTTTAACAGCCCATTAGAGCAAACATGGAGGCAGTTGTCATTGAGCAGTTCTGAACAATTAGAAATGGTGGTGTAGCTCCAGCAACCTCAAGGAACTTGCTGTCCTTAACTAGAATATTTTACTGGTGAAATGGAGAGCATATGTAGGTTCTCACATGGTAAATGGCATGGCCAGGTGTGGTTACTTGGGCCCATCAGTCTCTTACAGATGGATGCAATATCTTCCTCACAGAAAGCCTGCCACTAATAGAAGTGACCTTATTTTGCACAGACAACATAGCAGCTATGTACTGTTTTTTCAAGCAATGCTGAACTTTCCTTTGCCCTTTATAGAATGATTCAATTAATAAAGAAGGACATTTCAGAACTGAGCAAATGTTTTGAGAAGGAAGACAGCTAGACTTCTTCAGTGACTTATGGATAGCAACCAAACAATCAAGTAGGGATATTGCCATTTCTGTGATGTAAAGGCATAAGGCCCTACATATGAGCCAGATGACCCAAGTTCAAGTAGCAGTTCAGACAGTGGAAGAACCAGGCAGGGGAATAAGCTAGTGGAGGTATGTGCAATACCAGTGGCTGCAGATCAGAAGATGTGAGCAAGAAGAGGTATGTGCAGTACCAGTGGCTACAGATCAGGAGATATAAGCTAGCAGAGGTATGTGTAGTACCAGTTTCTGCAGATCAGGGGACACGAGCAAGTGGAGGTATGTGCAGCACCAGTGGTTGCAGATCAGAGAATGCGAGCAAGTAGAGGTATGTGCAGTACCAGTGGCTACAGATCAGGAGATATAAGCTAGCGGAGGTATGTGTAGTACCAGTTGCTGCAGATCAGGGGACACGAGCAAGTGGAGGTATGTGCAGCACCAGTGGTTGCAGATCAGGGAATGCGAGCAAGTAGAGGTATGTGCAGTACCAGTGTCTGCAGATTAGGAGATACAAGCTAGCAGAGGTATGTGCAGTACCAGTGTCTGGATACAGGGCGACAAGAGCAAGTGGTGGTATATGCAGTACCAGTGGCTGCAGATCTGGGGACATGAGCAAGCAGAGGCATGTGTAGTACCAGTGTCAGCAGATCGGGGAACTGAAGCAAATGGAGGTATGTGCAGTACCAGTGGCTGCAGATCGGGGGACACAAGCAAATGGAGGTATGTGCAGTACCAGTGGCTGCAGATTGGGGGACATGACAAAGTGGAGGTATGCACAACACCAGTGGCTGCAGACTGGGCGACATGACCTAGTGGAGGTATGTGCAGTACCAGTGTGGCTGCATATCAGGGGACGTGAGCAAGTGGATGTATCTACAGTACCGGTGACTGCAGATCAGAGAACATGAGCAAGTGGAGGAATATGCAGTTCCAGTGGTTGCAGATAGGGGAACACAAGCAAGTGGAGATATGTGCAGTACCAGTGGCTGCAGATCCAGGGACACAACAAAGTGGAGGTATGTCCAGTACCAGTGGCTGCAGATCAGGAGGCATGAGCAATTAGAGGTATATGCAGTACCAGTGGTGGCAGATCGTGGACATGAGCAAGTGGAGATATGTACAGTAACAGTGGCTGCAGATCGGTGGAGAGTAGCAAATAGAAGTATGTGCAGTAACAGTGGCTGCAAATCAGGGGACATGAGCAAGTGGAGGTATGTACAGTAACAGTGGCTGCAGATCAGTGTAGAGTAGCAAATGGAGGTATGTGCAGTAACAGTGGCTGCAGATCAGGGAACATGAGTAAGTGGAGGTATGTACAGTAGCATTGGCTGCAGATCAAGGGATAGGAGCAAGTGGAAGCATGTGCAATAACAGTGGCTGCAGATTGGGGGGGCACGAGCAAGTTGAAGTGTGTGCAGTACTAGTGGCTGCAGACAGGGGGACATGAGCAATTGGAGGTATATGCAATACCAGTGGCTGCAGATTGAGGGACATAAGCAAGTGGAGGCATGAATGGTAACAGTGACTGTAGATCAGGGAACATGAACAAGTGGAAGTATATGCAGTACCAGTGGCGGCATATCGGGGGACATGAGCAAGTGTAGGTATGTACAGTAACAGTGGCTGCAGATCAGGGAACACAAGCAAGTGGAGGTATTTGCAATACCAGTGGCTGCAGATCAGGGGACATGAGTAAGTGGAGGTACATGCAGTACCAGTGGCTGCAGATCTTGGGGCACGAACAAGCGGAGGCATGTGCAGTACCAGTGGCTGCAGATCTAGGGACATGAGCTAGTGGAGATATGTGTAGTACAGTGGCTGCAGAATGGGGGATATGAACAAGTGGATGTATGTGCAGGAATAGTGAGGATATCCTCCATCCCTCTGTTTCTCTCTGCATCTACCTGATGCTGGGACACAGGCAGAAGTATAAACACCTTCCTGGCTGTCTGAATAATGCCTTCCTCATTTCAACTTTCTCAATGTGCAGTTAGAGTCAACTTATAGCTCTCAACTGTCCAGATTTTCGCAGACTGTCCAGATTATTTCCTCATATTTTTGTTTTGTTCTTCATAACATTTGTGGTTTTGGAGCAAATCATTGAGGAGTGATGTCACTAAATATGACATACGTCTGAGTTTCAGACTCCATGGCCTTCAGTAAATGCATTTTAACTCAAATCTTGTTATTCTAGTAAATTTCTAAGTTTATAAGAACAATATTTCAAATCTGTCTCTATTTTTGTATCTGTGTCCCCCAATTCTTTTAGTCTTTGTCCAGATTTCTTGTACTAAGAGGTTGAGAGATATGCGTCCCTTGTATCAAGAATTAGAGGCTGAAAACCTATGGGAGAGGGACTTATGAGTAGCAGGCACAGGAAGGAAAACCACATATGTAAAAAAGGATGACGAAGATGTCTTTAATCACGAACTTTGGAACTACTACAGGTGACTGAGCACCATCTGCTTGTCTCCCAGTAACTCACTGCCTTCCAGCCACTAACCAATTCTGCTTAAGATCTTAGCAGGAAATTTTAAGACTACAAAACAGCATTTCTTGCAGGGGGAGGGTCAAGCCCCCTGTACCCCCTGACATTTAACTTTGCCGCCATATCCAATATCTGTATATTCTATCTCTGAACTTGCAGAGAAAGTTCATGAATATGTATTCAAGCCAGCTCAAAAACAAATGCACAAACAAGCATTTACCTGCAAGCACTTAGCTTGTAACCAGCTGGAATGTGATGAGCTATAGTAGAATCAAAAAAAAAAAATTGCAGTAACGCAAAGTGCAGTGCTTCTGTGGTACTATTCTCCTAAGCCAGATCCTGAGCCTTTTTCTGTTTCAAGACTCTGTTCATCTTCTGAAGCAAGAGGTTCATCTGAATCCTCCTGACCCTTGTACTGATCAATAGAATGATGGTCAGATAAAAACAAAGAGATCTAACACAATCCTACTACTACTCATTTGGTTGTCCTGCTTCTGATGCCCACTGCTTCATATGTTGACAGGGAATTCCTGTCATCACGATTTTTATCCAAATCTTGTTCGATAACATTAAGCCAGTGGAAGTCTTTGCATGTTTTTTCAACAGATTTTCAGTTATTTCTCAAAATGAAATGAAGTAAAATGGCTTTGGTTCACAGAGGAATAACAGTGCCAGTTTGCCCATTCTGTGGGAAGAGTTAAGTAGATTCTAGCCTGTCACAAGAGTATCCCCTTCAGGAAGGCCCAGAATTGCACTCCATATTCACATTGACTTGGGAGTATAAGGTCATTGTCCATAACATGCATCTCCCATGAGCTCAGGGCTGCAGTCAGTGGATATGCTGAAGGACATATTTGTCCTGTGCTTGGCTTCATGGGCATTGTACTTTCTGATGATAAGGATGATGATTCCTAGAGAAGCACTAAATATCTCATAGATTCTCGTAGGATAATGGAAGTCATCCTCAGCTCTTAACCCCTCCCCCCTCTGGCATTATCTTATATTAGCAGAAGGTAAGGAATTAGTGGGCCTATCAGAAATGATGTTCAGTGGTCATAGAGGATGACAGCTGAAATGAATATGTGAAAAAATAGGTTAACTGAAATTCCTATAATACATATTCACAAAAGTCACGCTTTATTGACAAATGTGTCAAAAACTATTTTCTTCAAACCCTATACATAAATAATGGTTCAAATGGAGATTAGAGTACTCTCAAAATCATATAAGTAGGAAACTTTCTCACTCACATCCTGCTCCATAGTTCATGTACAGTGGATATAAAAACTGTACACACCCATGTTAAAATGCTAGGCTTTTGTGATATAAAAAAATGATGCCACAGTAAATCATTTCAAAACTTTTCCCACCTTTAATGTGACCTACAACCTGTACAATTCAATTGAAAAACAAACAAATCTGTTAGGGGGAAAAAACTATAAAAAAATAAAAAATGTGCAATACGCTGGTTGCATAAGTGTGCCCACCCATAAACTAATACTTTGTTGTATGTGCACACCCTTAAACTAATACTTTGTTGAAGCACCTTTTGATTTAATTACATTTTTTATATCACAAAAACCTTGCATTTTAACAGGGGTGTATACACTTTTTATATCCACTGTATCACTTTTTATATCCACTGTATCATGAAGCAAGGGAAAATCATATGTAATGGTGGGGATACAGGCTGGCAGCACTTTTATTCAGATTAGGCCAGGAGTTTTCAAGAAAGCTGCTGGCAAAGTTTAATGTCAATAAATCTAAAATCAGAAAAAGTAAATCTGATTAATTTAATTTTTGACAATCTCTAGTGCCACTACACTGAACATATAGGTACTGAAAGAATGTAAAAGTTACAGACGGTGTTGTAGGCTTTCTTAGCAATCTGCAAACAAATCACTGAAGTGATATATACAGAAGTGGGCAAAATGGTGGCTCATTAGTTAAGCTTCTGACAACTCCAGAGTCCAACATTGAATCTATACCTCCGATTGCTATCAGTCTAGAGTTTGCATGTTGTCCCCATTGTCTGCATAAATTGTGACCTCCCACATGCTGGATGAATTCCGATTCCAGACTGTTCGTACATGTGCTACATTTGCTTTTGCCTTTGTGGTCTAGACCATGGCTAAAATGGGTCTAAATTAGACTAGTTCAGTTGCCCAGTTAGCATTTTTTTAAATGAAAATATGATTGTAGAAAAAAGAAAGAAAAAATATACTCTATAAACCAAATTCACTGAATGCTAAATATAAAGAATAAAACACCCTTCTCAATCCCCTCACTACATTCCCTGACACCTGTAATGTCAGATACAGATATTAATAATTCAAAGTGTATATAACATAGGAAAACATGTAATGAAGTAAAGAAATGTGGGGAATAATATGATTCCAGTGAAAGGGCATAAGCCTTTTAATTGCTATATAAGCTAAAATATGGTTTGTAACGCTCAATGGTAAGGAAGCGTTTAATTATAGAAAACATTCAAGTGTAGTTACGATGGACATTTTCTCAGTTACTGTTAGGCAGCTCTTTTCAGTCTATGTTCAGCAATGTGCTAGATGAGGAAAGTCCATTCAGATACGTCCCTACAGAGTTGCAATTATACCCGTTTTCATATGATCTGAACTTGCGTATTTTGTTTCAGCACTGATGTAGTATGCTCTACAAAGAAAATGCTTGCAACAATAGATTTCTTGACGATTTGCAGTTTTAATTGTAGAAAGTTCAAAGTCTGAGAAGTAGTGCTGAAAGGTCATGTACTAGTCATTCCTGTAGCCATTTGGTTTAAATCCTAGAATTAAAACATTTTGGGATGTAGATGATGAGAAAACAAAGTAGGCAGGTCCCTAGAGTTCTGCTGATAAGAAGAATGTTTCTGAAAACAATCTGTAGTACTTTAATGACCTGACTTGTCAAGAAAATGGTGAAAGGAGAGTGACTGATTATTATATTATTATATTATTAGATTATTATAAGCATTTGCTTTATTCACTTATGATTGTTTAGACTGACACTATTGTATGTTTTAATTTGTTTTTAACTATGATTTTACATAGTTATAAGGAAATCAGCAAATGTGAGGGAAGATGAATCCATGAAAATGTATTTATTTATTCAGTTTAATTACTTTAGTTGGTTATTCCTTTATTTATTTTTTATTCAATCTAATTAACTGAAATAAGAGGCAAAATTACCAATTTATTACTGTTTAGTTGAAGTACATAGCCCAAAAGAAAATGGCAGTACCAGCAAACACTCTGACCCAAATTGCCACAAACCAGTCTGAGTAGAAAAGAAAAGAAAATGGTTCAAGATCCACAGAAGAAACACATTTTCTTGGTATTTAAATACATACGCTTTCTCAATGTAAGAATGCTTTCTGAAAGTGTTAACAAAATGTATGCAGCACGCAAGTGTCATGAATATCTTTAAACTGCATGAATAAAACCAGTTAAAACCAATTAACATATTAAAACTATTTTCCATAGTCAGCTTTATAAAAAATGCATAACTATTTCTTCATAGGTTCAGTTTATATCACAAATAGCTTCTTCTTCTTCTTTTGGCTTTTCCCAGTTAGGGGTCACCACAGCGGATCATCTGTCCACTCATGATTGGCAGTGGAGTTTTACAGTGTCGAGTTGCCAGCCTGGCGCCCAACCTTCCACAGAAGGCACACACATGCACACACTCACACCTAGGGCCAATTTAGAGTGTCCAATCCACCTACTGCATGTCTTTGGGATGTGGGAGGAAACTGGAGCACCCGAAGGAAACCCATGCGACCACAGGGAGGACATGTAGACTCCGCACAGAAGGCACCCCAGCTGTGAATCGAACCAGAGAACCTCTTGCTGTGAGACAGCAACGCTAACCGCTGCACCACCGTGGCCGCCCTTTATATCACAAATAACATGTTACAGTATTTTAAATGCCTTTGCCTTAAAACTGATTTCAAACAAACACTCCTACCACCTAACCCTTGCTGGAAAATGCAGGGCTGTTTATTTACTGTATTTTAGTTTAATAATGTTTATGCTAGGATTTGTTTTATAGGTTAGCCATGTTTTACCACTTTCATTAGATTAGAGAGTGGGAATGGGATCTGTGTTTGCCAGTAATGCCATTTTCTGATTGGTTAGTTGCAGTTAGTGTGTCTTTAACTTTTCTTTCTTTTATGTGCTTTTTCTTCTAATAAGAACTTATTTCATGTGGACTCATGGGATATATACCATTGACCCCTTAGATGAAACACTTGATGTCCTTAAGTGCTCATTTGCATAGATTCCATGGATCTCCACTACAGGAGGTTTAAGGTATCACACAGTGAAAACTCTACCTTGGTTGGATTTTTCTTCCAATGATATATATATATATATATATATATATATATATATATATGTATATATATATGTATGGGTTCAGTTTATAACATCGAAATACTGAAATGTCGAATTTCAGTATCTCAAAGCTATAAAGTCGAATGTTTGAAATAGCGAACGTTCATAATCGCAAATTTCACATATGTCGAATATATGTTGAATTCGCGGTTATGAAGTTGCGCTACGTAATGTCTGGGTTTGTGTTTTGGTTGTGCGCGGTGCCGTGTGTGGATGTAGGTGTTATGTCAGGTAAGTGAGTGTTTTGTAAGGGTTTTGAGTGGGAGTTACGGTGTGTGTGAGGGATTGGAGAATGTGTGTGTGTGAGTGAGCTTTTGTGTTGTGTTTGTGCGATCTTGGAGTTAGTATATATAAGTAGGGGGGTGTGGGGGGCACAGCCCCCCACATGGGGGGTGCATGGGGGCTTGCCCCCCTGCTTATGTGTGTGTAAGTTGTGTATGTGTGTTTTTTTTTGTTTGTGTTGTGATGTGGGTGTTGTGTTGTATGTTTAGTGTAGTGTGTGCAGTGTTTTTGGTTATGTGGTTTTGCGGTTTTTGTTTGTCAGTGTTTTGTGGATTTGGTTTTATAGTCTTGAGATACTGAAATTCAATATTTCAGCATTTCGAGGTTATAAAGTGAATATATACATATATATATATATATATATATATATATATATATATATATATATGGTTCTACCTGACTTCGTCGACAGCGGAGAACACCGACAACAAAATCACCGACACCACATAACCGACAGTGCATAAACACGACACCCCACATGCCCGACAACGAAATAACCGACGGTTCACAAACAAGAAACCTCATATGCTGTACACACCACAATAACAATAATCAACAAACAAAACAAATCCCCTGTCCAAAAACCACACACACAACACAAGCACACCAAAATCCTTACAAACCACACTAAACCTCACATACACAACTATCTACAACCCTAACCCAAACCCTAACCCTAAGGTCCGTCACTATCGCACACTCACCTAACCCGCGCCCTAACCCTAAATCACTTAACCCGCCCCTAACCCAAACACTATCACTACCGCACACTTACCTATCACGCGCCCTAACCCACTTAACCCACCCCTAATTCAAACACTATCACTGCTGCACACTTACCTAACACGTGCCCTAACCCTAACTCACTTAACCCACCCCTAACCCAAACACTATCACTACCGCACACTTACCTAACACGCGCCCTAACCCTAACTCACTTAACCCACCCCTATAGCTATAGACCGTCAATATCACACACTTACCTTAGTCGCACCCTAACGTCTGTCAGTACCGCATACTTACACAGCCTTTTCCCATGTCGGTGTCCTCGGCGTCGGTGTTTTCATCCGTCGGTCTTCTACATTGTCGATCTTCTGGCGTTCGCGATTGGGTTGTCGTGTTCTCCACTGTCGACGAAGTCAGGTAGAACCATATATATAAATATATATATATATATATATATATATATTTATATATATATATATATATATATATATATATATAGATATATATATATATATATATATATATATATATATAAATAATATATTGATGTATGTATAGATAGATACAGTTTACATGTGCTCAAACACACACACATAAAATATGTGGACAGTTTGCATCCATGTCTATTGAGCTAAGGAGACAGAGTCCCCATTACCAGTTATTTTGTGTACATTTGTCGCCCTTGCCTTGAAGCATGCGTTAGGTTAGAGATCCTTTTACAAATAAAATGGGACACAGGGAAAAACTGTAATTTCCTAAATTTCTAAAGATGAAAATAAGGTTAAAATTAACACATTCTGTTTAACTCTTAGCAAAATGAAATTACAGTATCATAGTTTTCTTTGTCCTTTATCTTTATTTAATAAGCTGTGGCGTGTGTCACACAGTGCCGTAGAAAGGTTAGGCAGATAGAACACCTACCCCATATGGCATTTTGTATGGAGCACTTACCTGGATAGGAAACCCTTTAAAACTAAAGGTTTGGCAGATTGTAAGCTATCACCGCAACTGCAGTCACTTACAGATATTTTGTAGGCTGTCAAACTTTTTCTCAAAGAAAGCAATGCAATGAGTCATTAGGTTGCTACATTAATAAACATATGTTTACACTTTCTTTGCTGTCAGTAAGCAATGATGCTGTAGAAGGTTTATAAAAAGCATGTTTATTAATATAGCAAAGTAATAACTTCTTGCTTCCTTAAAAAAAGTTTGACAGTTTACTACCTGCCATTAATCAATATCAAATATTGATTGCTTATAGACAGCAGAGTATTGCCAAATGGGTCTGTTGCTAAGAGCACCAAATGCCCATACTTCCCTGCTATGTACACATTAAGATTTCATGTAGCTGCTTTATAAATGGCAGGCCCAGTGAGATGGCCTGAAAGGTCAAAGAGTACCAAAGAAAAACTGTCTTGAATACCGTACTTGTCAGTTTATCAAAATGAACTCAGTTAATGTTTTTTTTCATGGAATGCACTGTGGTACATAACTGCAATAAGAAAGTGGTAATATTTTCAGGTATTATTAATAAAATGATACTTATCTTTGTTTCACACTTAGCAGAACCTGAAGGTTTATTATTAATATTGCATTTTAATATATATTTTCTTCTGCTAACCATGTTGCTTAATAGAATTTGTACTTACAAAGTCTGAATCCAGGTTTTGGTAAGATGTCCATTTTTTTTTACATAACCAGCTGTAAGGAGCAGATCACATAATTCCAATTTTCTTTGATTTGGGCAGGACACTGATACCAGGGCCCATCTGTCTGCTGACTGGGGCTACAGGTGTAGATGGCATGCTATTTCACAGGGAATTAGGAGAACAAAAAACAACATAGGTCCTATAGCCAAGTGCAAAATAGTAAGCAAAGTGCAATGACATCATAGGATGTTAGAAAAAAAAGAAAAGAAGTGAAGCTAATTTAAGGATGTGACTGAGCTGCCACTGGCTATGTATTCTGTCATCAGATACCCCAAATTCAACTAGTTATAAAGGACCTCAGATTCACCACTGAGTCACCTGTTAAGCATTGCATTTCCATTTTATACACCACATTCAGCACTCAGGGACCTCCTGCTGACCACTGAATGCACATCTCAGTGTCAGGCACCAAATATACACTTCTGGGTCCACAGTCAGCTGTATAATACTGACTCCACACCCAACTAACGGGCATGTTGTACTCTCCACTAACTCTGCACTCAGTGTCAAGCACCTTATAACCACAGTTAACCCCACATTTAGCTAACAGGCACTTCATATCCCTCCCTGACAGATGCATCATATCCACCACTGACTCCAAATTTAGTGTTCAAGTATCTCATCTCCATAGCTGACTCCACATTCAGCTGTCAAATGCATCATACTCAACATTGATTCACACTCAGCTGTCAAGCACTGCATATCCACCTGACTCTGAAATCAGCTTTCAAGTATCTCGCAGTACTGATTGCTCACTTAGCTGTTAGGTACTTCATATCCATCGCGGTTTTCATGCTCACTTGTTCAACACTTTATATATCTACCACTGACGTAGATGTCAGGTACCTCAAACTCACCAATTTGTCTCCATTCAGCTGTCAGATACCTCATATCCACCATTAACTCTGCACTCAGCTCTCAGATACCCCATGTCCACCACCACTGACTCTACACTCAGCTATCAGATGCCTCATATCCACCACTGACTTTGCCTAAGGTATCAGGTGCCTCATATCCACCACTGTCTCTGTCTTAGATGTCAGGTACCTCATACAAGTTCATAGGTAAGTACTATGCAAGCTGCCCTTGTGGGTCATTTTAAGCCTAGCCAATTTCCCCTTTGGTGCTTGACTTAACCTATCCCATTCTACGTTATATTGGCCTTTCCCATCCCATGGTCAGTAATTATATATACACCTGGTAAGAATAACTGGGATCACACTATAGATAATTTCAGCTGTCCCATGAATGGGATAAAGCATTTAGGAGCTGTGTCTGTCCATTAGTAGTCCATATCTACCTCTGTCTTTATACTCATCTCTCAAGTGCCTCATATCCACTAATTCTTCGGTGATGATACTAGATATCTCGTATCAATTGCTTACCTTTCACTTTTCTGACAGTCATCTCAGATCCACTACAGACACTGACCTCAGTTGTTAGTCTCCTCAATTCAGCCAGAGATTGTGCATTCAGTTGTCAGGCAACTGCCACTCTGCTTTTCACAGCCAGGCACCTCATGGTCATTGCAGCCTCTGTAGATGTACATCAAACAGTTCAAATCAACTTCTCAGAGGCAGGACTAAAGAAGCTTGGGAAATCTGTTCTTAACAGTGAAAGGATGCAAAAATGCAGTTTCTCATATCTTTAATTCACAGATATTATTAAAACATTTGAAATGTTATTCAAACAAATTAATACTTATTTAAAAAGTATCTACCATGATATTTTCTGTACAGCCCTGATGGGATGTTTGGAAAAAATAAGTCCATGTTTTAGCAGTACTCTGTTACTATCAGTTTCAAGGAAAATGTACACTAAAGCAGCAGTAAAGTTATGATTTTGGCTTATGACCCAAAAATCTTGCAGGTGCAGAGAACTTGAAAAGCACTATTTCTAATTTTTGTCAGACCTGGGATACTCTGCGGACAGGGGATGGGAGATCATGCCATGCTGAAAGGCAATCTGTGATGCATTAACATCTCACCAGACAGTCACCTTGAAACAGGCGTCTTTCTGACATATTTTCTTTTTTTTTTTTATTTTCCTTTGTTTGTCTTGGGTTGCCTTCCACTTGTAGCATTTCATATGGAATTAACACTAGGTATATTTTCCCTATTCTCTGTCTCTGTCTCTCTCTTTCCAATATTCTTGTGTTTCTTTCCATTTTCCTTCCACCCTTCCTCTGTATTCTGATCTCCCGTGACTGTTCGTTGAGTTTATGTGAATACTGTAAGATGCTGACTGTGTTGTTTGTTTTTAGTATGCAAATATGTTTAGATTATATGCATAACTTACAAGTATTGTTGCAGAAAGTAGCAATGTGGTCAGTTGCTGAATAGTATTTGCAGCACATTTTTTTAATATTTTATTTACAAAATTCCAAGACTTTTTTAATTTTATACACACCATGGGCATTTTTTTTTAAAAATTTCCAGCCTTCTGCTGAGATTTAATGCAACAGTTAGATTTCACAGGCTCTTCATTTCCAGTCTATTGTTGATGTCAAAATGTTCATGTTTCACTGGGTCAGATTCCATGTTTTTTATCTGAAATTCCACTTGCACGCCTAGCCTTCATGACCTCATGACCTTCAACATCCAGTGGCAGTTGCCTAAAAAGTGAAATTTGAGGCTGACTGGTTAATAGTAAGAGTCCACTAAACATAAAGAGCCTATTATAAGAACAACCTTCATCTAAAGAAAAAATGATAGTTTCTACAACCCTTCACATTGTTTTCTCCGCTATAAATAGTAGGTTGTTCCCACATCATGCAAGCGTTTGGTGGTAGCTCATTAAAACTGTAGATCATTGCATCACATATGTACTGGCATTATTCATAAAAATATATAAAAAGAACAGAAAAAATTATGTTGTTTAATGTGGAGTTCGATGTTTCTGTAGTTCTGTTTTCCTAGCAATACCAAGCCAGGAACAATTTATGAGCATGTAGACTACAAGGTACCCAGTTAACACTCCCTCTTCCCTGCATGCTTGATATCATTTTCAGAAGTAGTTGACAAAAGCTGCTCCAAGTCTCTTGTAAGCATGGTTGATAAACTTTTGCAAAGTCAATAAGCTGTCATGCGTAATTGTGATCTGCATTATGTTTTCAGAAGGAAAATGTTTTACCTTTTTTTAAAACTTTTATTCAGAAATTATTTGTAAATTAATTTTCCTGCTCTGACTAGAATATATAAATAGTATGCTAAGATGTGCTTACATAAAACCAAGCTAATACATATAAGTATCCAAACACACAAAACAATCACATCTCTGTGTAGAAATGCACAATGTATTATGGTTACACTTGGTAATGTTTATGAATGGAGCACTTGGAGTCCTTATCAAAACAGTGTAGTTGTCTCTTGACATATCAGAAGCAACCTAGATTCACAAAGGAGTTTAGATGCTAACTGCGGAGGAATAACTAAGTAAATTAGGACATATGTCCTGTCTTAAAAAGGCAATAACTTTTATGTTATTGGCTGTCTAGCATCTGGAATAATACAGGTAATACAGTAGAATACAGAAGGTACTATGTACCTACGACTCTTGGGTGTCACAAAATAGGAAGTATGTCACTGAATGCATGGGGACCTATGAAGAAAATGGATGAAGAACACCTGCTACCTTTGCTTGGATGATGTCCCGTCCACCACTGGCTCTTCATTCATGTGTGGGAACCTCTAGTAAGGTTTAAGCAAAGTCCTGTGAAGGCTGAATAATGGGCTTGTTAAAGAAATCACTTGTAGTAAACAATGATCTGAAAAGAATGTATAATTCCCACAACTCATTTGTCTACTAGTTAGTGCAGAGGATATCTGGCAGATAGCACAGCAGAATAAGGTTGTAAGCTGTTTATAAGATGCTTCATGTAGTTCAGGGTTTGATTCCTTCAGCCTTCATTTGCCTACAGTGTGACCTTAAACAAACCACTTAACTAGAAAGTGCTTTCAGGCAATTGGAAAATTGGGATGTGCTCCTCACTGGTTTCCTGGACTGTATCAGTAACTACTTATGAATCTATGATTCATGTTTCATGACATCATTGAAGCTGTAACTAAAAACACTGTACAGTGTTTGAAGAGGTTCTACTACAAAATGTCGATTTCCACACCCCTGAAGATCATAAATGGCAAACAATAATGCCTATAGCACAAAAGGATGAAAAAATTAACTGTAAATGCTTTTGCAATCCCTCCACACCTCCCCCAAACTCATATATACTAACTCCACAGTAACACCAATTTGAAATAGGGAGAAATATCCCGAACAAAGTGAATCATTGCTGGTGCACACTTCAAAATCACACCAGCATATCCCAGACAAATTGAATCATTGCTGGTGCACACTTCAAAATTGTACCAGCATATCCCAAACAAAATGAATCATTGCTGGTGCACACTTCAAAATTGTACCAGCATATCCCAAACAAAGTGAATCATTGCTGGTGCACACTTCAAAATTGTACCAGCATATCCCAGACAAATTGAATCATTGCTGGTGCAGACTTCAAAATTGTACCAGCATATCCCAAACAAAGTGAATCATTGCTGGTGCACACTTCAAAATTGTACCAGCATATCCCAAACAAAGTGAATCATTGCTGGTGCACACTTCAAAATTGTACCAGCATATCCCAGACAAATTGAATCATTGCTGGTGCACACTTCAAAATTGTACCAGCATATCCCAAACAAAGTGAATCATTGCTGGTGCACACTTCAAAATCCCAGCAGCATATCCCGAACAAAGTGAATCATTGCTGGTGCACACTTCAAAATCACACCAGCATATCCCAAACAAAGTGAATCATTGTTGGCGCACACTTCAAAATCGCACCAGCATATCCCAAACAAAGTTAATCATTGCTGATGCACACTTCAAAATAACACCAGCAACGATTGTCTGTGGAAAATGCAGATCTAGATTATGTTTCTCTGCGTTTTTTTCTTTGGGCTACTGACACTCAAGGAATTTCACCTTGATCATCTGTATAGTAACCACTTGAAGTTAAGTCTGGCAGTTGAATGATATCCTGTAGTTGATTCCCTCAGCCTTGGCTTGCCTACTGTGTGACTTTTACCAAGTCATTTAATTCAACAGTACCATGGGGCAATTGGGAATCGGTGCTACCACCTCAGTGGTCTTTTGGACCACATGCATAGCAACTGCCTATAAACCTAGTACTGTACAATTTACAAATATACCATTAAATGTGGACTGCTATACTCCTGTGCATTCTCAGTCATCTACCCATATGTTAATGAGAACAACAAGTTTGTCAGTACACGTTTCCTTTAAAAGTAGAAGGTAGTGTTTCATTAATTAAGACATCCTGATGTCACCTTATACTGGCCTCATCTTTTTTGTTTTGAGCATGTTCAGAAGAAAAGGGTACATTCACTGTCCCTTTCTTCTTAGAATTATTAAATTTTATGTATGTGATTAACTGAAGCACTTAATGTAAGTTGGCTGCACTGATGTATCTGAGTAAATCAACACTTGTTGCTTATTTCCTCTAAAAGCATTTTCAAGTTAGTTCAAACTGTCCAACAACTTTTGTCTTACCTTTGGAAAAAGCAGAACTAAAAAAAGTGAATCTTACCATGCATAGGTTCATAGGTAAGTACTAGGCTAGCTACCCCTGTGAGCCATTTTAAGCCTAGCCAGTTTCCCTTTTTGTACTCAAAATAACCCATCCCATTTGGTTATAAATTGGCCTTACCCATCCCATGGTCAGTAATTACATATTACCCCCTAATGAGAGTAACTGGGATAATACCATACATAGTATGAGGGGATCATGCATATGGTAAAGCATTTAGGAGCTGCCTCTGTCCATTAGTAGTACAGGGGGAGTCCTGGGTATATTTTCTGCTTCCCATCCATAGATCTAAGTTGTATTTAAATATGGACAGGGATGAACCTTGTTTTATGAACATAAGGGCAAGTTGACATATGCTTTCAGTATATACAGTACATAAAATTTAATTTAATGAGAACTCAATTTATATCTCTTTGGTAACTCAAAAAGAAAATGCATTTGGTAAATTCCCTAAAACATGATCAGAAGGGTGCTATGAGTTAGACTAGTCTCCAGAAATCTCCCTGAATACAGTTCAAGCCCTGATTTGTGAAATTTTACTAGCACAATTTGAAATTTCCTTTAGAGGGGTCTTGAATAGAGTTCTACTATCTGGGGATGTCTACCTTAAATGCCTGATTATGTGAAGCCTCATCTTGGATACATTCTTAGAAGCTCTGTGGCACAATGGAGCTAACATCCTATACAGGCAGTTAGGAGGCACTTTGCGACTGTGGCCCGGTCCATATGAGAATTTAAAGGAAAGCAAACATATACTAAAGGTACACTCTCCCCCATTTTGCTAACTGCTGCAGCTCATATTGTGTCAGTTACACAAAAGAATGTCAAAAGTTCCTTTGATAGCGTAAATAGTGTAATTTTCTCTGGCTCCAGGGAACTGAATGTAATAGTTTACTTCTCAGTACACAATACGTTATATTAATTTTGGGTCTAACATCAGGATGAGGAGCACAAAATAACAGACAGACAGTTTCCTTCATATCTTCAAACAGGAAGTGCTAGACAACAGAGAAAAAATAGCAAAACAGTTTAAAGAAATAGATATCAGTATGAGATGGTTCAAATGAAAGGAGACTGAAGGACACACAATTTCCTGTACTAACTTTCTCATGCTCAGTATGAAAAACAGAATTTTAACAGGGTTAGACTTTTCAAAGCCAATGAAATGAAGAACCTGACACTAATTGTTCAGGTATAAAAATGCCTTTGAAGCCTGCTGAATAATAGCAGTAGAGTATTTAAAATATCAAAGGGTTGCCCTCTGTAGTTTGTATGGTTTTCTTGCTCCTCACAAAGGGAAGTGGTAGCTATCACAAACAGCCCATGGACTAACAGGGTGAGAAAATCATTATTAGGAATATTTTTATGGCTGATAGGATTTACCAAGAAATTATGCACCATGAGAGACGGGACTGACGGAAATAATATAAGCGCTAATTATTCCCTGCTTAAATCTCTTCAAAGACATATTGTTTTGCAGTGTTGGTGAAATCACTTTGATAGCCAACAGAGATTTATGCAGTTCTCTATGTTTAGTTACCGCTGAGAATACCTTACGTAATGCTCTCAATTTCCGCATAGGTTCTGTTTTTGTATACCTTATTTTGCCAAAGAACCTGACCAGGAGCACTGGGTCATGTACAGAGCAGTAGGATAAAATCAGCTGACCTGATGACAGCAGTCTAGTAAAATGGCAGCCATCCACCAGTACTTATCATATATGTGACTGCTACAACAAAAACGTATTTGACTTCCTGCAGCCTTTCCTTAATGAATCCATTCAAAACACTGGAATGGGCCACCTGAAAAAGAGTAGAATTTGCAATAGAAATTGAATAAATAAAATTATGGCTCCGTGATGATCTACACAGCTAGCCACAGTGGTCTATAAAAACATTCTTGGTGAGATTAGTACATCCAAGATGTAGCAATAGTTGTGGGTCATTATGAGTACTCTGTGTAGTAAACCTAGAGAAGACATTCTATGGAGGAAGGAATAACAAAAAGGTGCAAGTTTGTCATCTTTTTAAGACCCGAAGTCAGAACTAACTACATAAGAGCATATCAGAAATACCTGTTGCCTGAAGGAGTTCTCTTCTTGTATAAAGTAACGTTGCATCTTGGATTACTGTCACTCCCTCAGCTGACAACCTGCTTTTCAATGAATGGGTGGAAGTAATTAGATCAGATTTAAAACACATGGCTTCAGCCTAACTTAAGCATTTTATGGTGTTGTAAGTTGTACTTGTGACAGAATGTTACTTCCAAAACTGAATCAGGATCACCCCAAACCAAGCATGCAGGATGCAAAGCAAAGAAATCCCTTTGACATCCATTTTCTGTCCAAAACTTTGTGAAATAAAAGGATCCATTGATGGTACTAACTTTGGAGAATTTTCTGCAATAAAAGCAAATTAGATGTAGATGGTTGACTACATTTTTCAGAATAAAAACAATGGTAAAAGAAATCCTGATAAAAAAAATAATACAGTCCAAGTAACCAACAGCATACTCTTTAAGTAGTTAAGCAAGCTTTTCTTTGAAACAGACGCTGCAGAATTGTGCTGGTGGTCCTAAATGTCCACAGATCTTTCTGTGCTGACCCTGTGGTACTCCCTAGACCCTAATTCCAGTACTCATTTTTATAGATTACATCAGCTTGGAACCTAGTTAATGTAGGCCTCCTGCACTCTCTGTGTAATCAGTTATGTAAATGTTTTAGTGGAACCTTCCTTCCATTTGTTACCACAAATAATTAAAAACACACCACAGAATATACTGTGCTGTTTGAGGCATTGTCTATAAACAAAAAAAATCTGTATGTAGACTTCATGCCATCAGACACTGTACTCTCATGCAAATTTTCAATACTCTCATGCAAATTTTCAATCAGTCTTTAGAATCCTTCTCCACTCTGGTCTTTTTTTATTTCAGTGGCATTGATAAAGCAGTTTCTATGAAAAGGGTAACTGTCCTCTACTCAAATTTATCGTCTGTCCTAGCGTGCAAGCTCAAAGGACTGATCTCACAACTGACAATAATTTGTTTCACCAATTAATACTCAGGTCTGCACGGTGCAGATTCAATAGTATTTAGTTTATATTTCCTGTTATCTATAAAGTTTTATTCCACAAATACTTATGCATCCAGAAAATGTCTGAACAGCTAAGACCCAGACACCACTCAAACAGTTGCAACCTATGCCAGAAATTCAGCCAGATAGCTGCTTTCTTCATGAAGAGCTTCTAAGTAAGTTAAAACAAGTAAACCATTAAAAAAAATTCTAAACAATCTGGGTCCAAGAAAAGATCCATATATTTACACTGGAAGAACAGAACTGCTGAAATGGTCAGTAAGTTCCATGAGAAAGGTAAGGTAAGACCACACTTTCTTTTAGTGTTGTTTTTTGATAATGCCAGGTTTACTAAGAAGAATATAAACACAAGCCATATACTGTTTACTATTATTTGCAAAACACAAAATAAAACATTCACAACAGTTATAGCGGAGTACTCAAGAGCTGCTGAAGTCATTATTACTAATGGTCTCTTGAATCTCCCTGATTGCTGCATGTAGCCCCTTCCATTACTTTGTCCTTTCATTTCAGCCCCAAGCACCTGTGAATCAAAATGATGACCTAAATTTCAAAGTTTCCAATAACAATGCATTTCATAACTTGCACACACTCTCTGTGAGACAGCATTTTCTTTATTCAGCCCTATTTTTTTCCATCCATCTCCCTTGTTCAGTGCCCTCTTCCTGAGCTCTGCTCTCCCTCCCACTTCCCCCTGTTCTTTATTATCCATCGCTTCTATCTCTGTCACATTCTGGTAATTCTCAGTTGTACATCCATGTAGGTAGTTCCCTTTTATTACAATGTCTTCCGGACTTATTTCCCTTTCTCTGTATTTTTCACAGTTAAGCAAGACACAATTCACAAAAACATAGCAGTCCATACAAGCTTCATTAAACTGCATTAAAAAAAAATATCCACCTCTCAAATGCTCACTTCCACCCCCAATAAATCTAACCTAGTGTCAGTCTGCAGCAACTTGAATAAGCAATCTTTCTATAGGGGAAAGCTTTTCAAATGTTGGACACACTGGGAGAAATATGTTTATTGTGTTTTCATCAAACTATATCTCAGTGAATCTTTGTGCTGCCGCCAGAAACACACATCCACTGGATTCCCTTTGTCTGTGTGAGACCTTGCATGACACACTTCAGATATATCCTGTCTATCAGATCGTGGTTTTATATACACAGACTGCCTAAAATTTCACTTTAATACGGGCATTTACTAAAAATAAAGCAAGGTTTACTCAAACAGTAAGTTTGACAATGACAATAACTGTTAAAAGATACAGTGCAGCATTACAAATTCCAATATTTAGTTAGTAAATAACCCTTTAATTGTGTTCACAATATTCAGATAAACCAGAGATGTTTAATGTTGTAAGACTCCAAGCTGCTCAACCTTTCCTCTTGGGGACCACATACCAGAGGTTTCGGGGGCCACATGACCACTATCAAAAACAAAGTTGTATGCCTCTCTCAAAGACACACCTTAAATTACTTGATCAAGAAGCAAGGAAAAATAAAGCTGTGACTCAATCCCATATGCTAAAATGAAAGAAGAACCAAAGGGTACAAACAAAATAAACACCAAACCCTTGGGCACCAAAAAGATTTTCTGATGAAGTTCTCAAAGTAAAGAACGAAAGTGCTTAAAAATATTTCTGTGATATTTAGTGCTTTTAGTGGCTTGAAATCTCACTTTGTCCCAGCCGTGTTTCCAAGGGTTTGGGTTTATTTTAATCGCATATGTATAATAATAGGGACTGCTATAACTAGGCACACAATACTAGAGGTTTTAGGGGAGCTGCTACTAACACTGGATTCCTCAGAAACTTAAAACATTACATTACTTATTTTTAACATAAAAGCAAGTATTCTCCCAACTCCTCAATAGCTCAGTCTCTAAGTTAATACATTTTTATGTGCGGACTTAGGGGAGTAGCCCTCCCCAATGTGCAAAGGAACAAACCAGCACAAAAACTCCTTATTGTTTTTACAGGAAAGATCCATGCCCTCCTATACCTCTGACATGGAGCATTGTGTCCTCTCACAACCCTACATACTAAACGCGGTAGTTCTGAGGAGAACAGCATTAATAACAATCATCCATGTATACTAAATACAGTAACTCTAAGGCCAGCATGATAATCATCAGTTTCAGATTAAAACCAGTCAAATCAGACAGTATTCTTACTATTCCAGTACAATTCAATTGAAGAAGGCAACAGGTCCAGCATTTTGCAGGCAGCAAAAGCTTCCCTTTCCTCCTTCACTTTGCATGTGTTTTACAGATGAGGCTGGTATGAGCACTCCCTTCCTCTCTCTAACAGCAACATCCCAGACAGAAACACAAGCAGATTGGAATTTCAGGCATTTGACTCCCCTTCTCCTTAGTCATGTATCAAATTAGTTAATTAAAGTGAGAAGGGATGCTTTATAACCAAATGTGGAACTAGAGGGCCAAAACATTACTGATCACATCGCATCCATAACACTTCAAAATGCAGTTAGCAAAGAGTTTGTGACAAATTTGAACCTATCAAAATGTAGTCTCATTATGCCTTTCAAGGGTAATTCAGATGGCAACAATCCAAATGTACCAGTGTTTGCAGCATGCCTACCCAAAAGAAAATGAACAAGTGTTGTTCCCATTAATGCCTGCAAAAAAACAAACGCACCTTCAGTAACAAAAATTGCATTTAAGTGACTTACCACAATTGCATGCTCTATGAATTGCTTTGCTTGCGCTGTTGGGGTATTTAAACTGTTGCTGCACATGGCCTACAGCAGTACCTCTTTCCAAACTCATCGCTTAACTTGTGGACCTCATCTCCAAAAAAAATGAATCCATAAGCCACATCATTATGTCCACTTAAAATGCCAAAATGTTTTGAAGATCTCTGCTGGTGCAATGATTAGCTTTTTGAGGATTGCAGTTGTTTTCACGGCCAACTTCTATTTAAACCACTCTCCTTTAAACCAAAAAACTACAAGTCTCAGTTGGTAATGATTTAAACTTCCAGCACCCTTCATACATTTGCAAACGGGGAAAGAGTACTTCTCAAATGTCCAGATTTTCACAGAATACCCAGATTTTTACCTCTTATTTTTGGTCTATTCCTCAAAACATTTGTGATTTTCTGGCAAATCGCTAAGGTAATCTGAGGATTGATGTCACTAAATAATGACATATGTTTGAGTTTCTGAACTTCAGAAAATGCATGTTAACACAAACCCTGTTATTCTAGGAACTTTTTAATTTTATAAGCTCAATATTTAAAATCTATCCCTATTTTATGGGCCTTAGTCCCCTCATTTTGTAGGGCTTTGTCCATATTTCTGGCACTGAGAGGTTGAGAGGTATGGAGCACATTTGTAACCACACCCAATCAATGCACTGAAATGCATAGATCTGTTGGTCAAGCCTCTTGTATTTCACGCCAGATAAAATGCTTTTCGTGGGAAAGACTGTGGCCCAGAGGATAACTGGTTGGACAAGCTTGCTGTAAGAGATAGGGCTTTTTTTCTTACACTGCTGAAAACTCAGAAGAGGGGGGAAGACAGAGACAGACAGACAGAGTGATTGCCTATTTCTAATTCGTTAAGATTAACATTTTGATCATGTGACAGCTAAAAGTAACTCTTTACACTAGTCATTTGCAGTGGTAATTACTCTGAAATCCACAAAACCAGAAATGAAGTGACACACGTGGAGGATACGCTCCATTTTTATGGAAAAAAAACCCCCAGAATTTTAGGGTAAAAAATAATGTATACAGGATCTGCTTAAAGGACACAAAGGCATTACCTAAGGAAGACTGCATATCTTTAAAGCAGAAAGTTCCTTCATATATCCAGTACTTACTACCTTCAAAAAGGTGTCTTGTGCTTCCTCTTTGAATTGTTAGGCTTCAAGGTTGAAGAGACTGGCTTTGAGTGCATAGTTTTTTTAGTGGTAAATGAGCAAGACCAGAAGATGGAAGTGTCTCTTCAGTATGATGAACTGGTACTTGTTGTTCTTCTTTCGGCTTTTCCCGGTTAGGGGTCGCCACAGCGGAACGCCGGTCCGCTAATGATTGGCAGTTGATTTTTATGATGCCAAGGTGCTAGCCTGATGCCCAACCTTCAATGAAGGCACGCCCATTCACGCATGTCTTTCGAACGCCACAAGACCGTGGGGAGGACATGCAGACTCCACACAGAAGGCGCTCCAGCCAAGAATCAAATGGGAGAACCTCTTGCTGCGAGGCGCCATGCTACCGCTGCACCACCGTGGCTTAGTATGATGAGCTGGTACTACCTTTAAATAAACAGTCACTGCCATTGCTGAAAAGCTCTTGAAGTGGGAAGATATATATCTATATCTGTCTATATATATATTTATATCTATAGATATTTATAGATATAGATACATAGATATGTGCGTATATACATACATAAAACACAAAGTAATGTGAAACAGAGGCCTTTGAGAGCAGTGCCAGATTTGTTCAGTAATTTTTCTTTGACAATGCAAGAGATCTTACTACACCATACAAAGTTTTTTCTGAGTTAACAAAGCAGATCTGGGCATCATGGGGTTCTTACCAGAGAATGTAACATAGTGTATTCTTAGAAATTGCATTTCTGCTGCTTCTAAGCTAACCAAAATGGGGTTTGTTTCATGTGTCATGGCGGTCCTTAATCTACCCCACAAAAGGCATGTATTTGAGCCTTTCTGCTGTTACCTGATCTACTTCAGTTGCACTTACCAGCTATCTAACTCTTAAGACTAGATATGGCTACTGCTAGAAAGGAAAAGGATATATCTGTGATTAATTCTGCAATCCTTTTCAAGAGGAGCAGGACAGGTATTGTATTTGTAGCCCATGTTTATTTGACAGTTGCAATTGTATATTTAATTGTTGACAGGAATATATTTAATTTATAAATCGGCAAATTTTAACTCAGAGATGTCCTCATGTTGCTTACATTCCTTACTGTGAACATTATGGATGTGAGCTTCAAGAGAACTAGTGGTCAAAAAGAATAAAATGTGAGGGCAGAAGCTTTGGCTAATGCCTGTTTTTAAATAAATGGCTGACGTATAGAACTGTTAGTCCATATAACAGCCAAGACAGTTTAACAGTAATCCACGGCTGGGTGTGGTAATGCAGAATGTACCCACTGTGGGCATGATTCTTTCATGAAGGTGAAGTCCGAGTGATTAAACAAAGCCAACCATGGGTAAATCATATGTATGGGTAACTCCTGTTACCCACACACAGGAGTGGATTGTTTTTATTATACAATGACATTAATTTAAGAAAAAAAAATGCAAATAGACTTTAGTGTTTCTCTGGCTGCTTCTGGTAGTCTGGATCTAAGATATGTAATGTGTGTCCATTATGCCTTTATGTACAAATGCCTGCATATTGCTGTTTCTTCTGTTTTTTTTTTTTTTGTTTTGTTTTTTTTTTTTTTGGGGGGGGGGTTGTCATGTCTTTTGTGCATGTCTATGTCTCCATTTTTGTTAATGTTCCAAAGAGTCTGCTGAGATGCCTTTTGTGCAGACTCTATATGTCCATGGAGCTACTTGTAGGGGCACTCTGGACATTGAGGGTGTGAGTTTTTATTTTTTTTAACATGATGTATTATTCTTCCCCACAGAGCCGTTTAGTACCGTATTGTGGTGTGGGAAAGTTTTTTTTAAGAATTAGATTCTCTGCTTAGCAGTGTGGAGAAAATGACTCAACCAGATGTTTTCCCATGTGGAGTGCTTAATTTCAATGGGCACATTGACTGATCTGTCCATGCAGATTTTTGAATATTAACTACCTTTCATTGTATGCTGAAATACAACACAATGACCATTCTGTAAACTTGGAGAAGCCTAAATTTGTTCTTTTCATTAAGAAGAGTTGCTTTCTTTCTGAACATTTGACAATGTTTTGCACATTTCCCTTTATTCCTATTTCAAAATGTTCTGTTTTTAAAATGTGAGCAGTTTTAATGTATCACACTTTGCTGTTTCCCTCATTTTACAGTCCTGTTATTTGAAATTTTTAATATTATTTCCAATTTCAGAATTTCTTGTGGAGGGAGGGACATTGTTGAATGTAATGAAAGGATATACCACTGTAAGTAGCAGTAATCATAGTCCTCCTTGTGTTATTAGGCCCAGTCCATTCATTAAATCTCATAGTTGTTGTGTGACTGGGAGAGTTGCTAAATTCAACCTTACAATTTGGTGATCTGATAAAAATGTAACAGTTACCTTTATGCTAATTAATTCTAAAATGAGTGAACATCAAACAGAAGAAAATAGTTCAGAGATCTAAAGTCTGAGTCAGGAAGAATCAAATAGGCTAATTCACTGGGTGTAAGAGTTTCTTTACAGTTGTATCCACCAGTTATTATATAAGAGGTGCTAGTTTTGGGGAGGGTGTTGTTTACAGTTCCCTTGAGATTTGGCAAGTGTGTGATTGAGAGATAAATTGTAAATACTTTGTACCCTTTGTGAGAACATTCTCCATCTGAGATGTTCTACATTTTCTCCACATGAAGTTGAGCAAACGTGGGAAGCGGGCAATGAGAGCTGATATAAAATGTTTTAACTTCACTGTCTATGGAAATGAAATGTTCAAGGTCCTGTCTGACCTGCTGCAGTGTTTGCATCCCAGATATTTATGGATTGGAGGTGGGTTTGACAAAATGGTTAAGGTCTTCACCTTATAGACACAAGGTATAATTGTGGCCTCAAGTTATTGGCTAGGCTTAAAATAGCCCTTCAATGCAGTTAGCCTAGTATTCGCCTGTGAACCTATGACAGAGACCCCTGTCTGTCAGCTTCAACCTAACCTGCAAATCTTCAAACCAACACAGTGTTTCTAAATTTGTTGCCACTATTGTAGCCTAATTTGATTTTCTTCCAGTCAACAACCTCTGTGATGGGTATACAACCACTGACAACAGTCACAGGGAATGGTTCTTCTGTATCAGTGCACAGAAGGCCATTTTCACAGACTGCTTGAGTCATCCAGTTCCTGGAACATGAGAACAGCACAGAAAAGTACCCCTAAATCAAACTCAGTTCTGTTATCCATGCAGATCCCAAATCAACACATTTCACTTCTCCTTTCTATTCCACAATGTATATTTTTGCAGAAAAGTATCACCAAGCCAGCATCTTGGAAAGACTGCAGGATTATCCTTCATTTTTTTTTCTCTGCCCCTCACAAAAAAATCACATCATGGACTTATTTAGCTGAAGGCACTGACCTTTTTGTGGAACAGGAAGCTCAGTTGTACTATTTCACCCATAACAATCATGTAGAAACGTCTCCAAATTACACAGTAAGAAGGTCCCCAAGTTATTTGGACAGTGCACTGTTTACCCAGGCAGATTTTGTTTCCACTACTTCAGTTCCTATTAGAGGTTTCAGCTGCACAGTCACTTCCATGTCCAGAATCTCCTCAGTATGATGAGGGACTTAAAATTCCCACAAAGTCATGGTCTCTAGAGCTGTCTGATCGAATGTTAACAAGCCTTAGTCTTATGAAAAGGAGTACCCAAGGTGATCTTAGACACGTGGTGCGGCATACTTTTCCAGACTGGCATAATCTGAACGTTCATCTCTTTACTTATGTATTTATTGATATTTGTTTGTCTGACTGGATAATTTTATCTGTTTTCAGAGGAGGTCTGGGAAGAAATCTCCCAAATAAAAGAACAAAAAATATATACACATAGGTGAAAATTGATGGGTCTATATTACGTGATTGCATGGTCAAATATTCAAACACGTAGTAGTCAACCCATAATAATCGAACTGCTACAATGTCGAACGGTTCGATGGAGATCTCCATACAGGGTGGAAATGGAAGCTTTCCATTGTCTGTACTGTAGTGCGATCTCGGAGTTGGTATATTTAAGTAGTGGGGTTGTGGGGGATGCAGGGGGGCTTGCCCCCTGCATAGAGCATTTAAATGGTTTGTTTGGGTGAGTTTTTCTTTTTTTATTTTCCATTCGACAACGTGGCTGTTCGATTATTATGGGTCGACTATTATGTGTTCAAATATATGACCATTCGATCACGTAATATAGACCTAAAATTTATATCATATTACAATATACAGTAAATACATAGATTAATGCAAATATTAATACACATATAACATACAGAATAATACATATATACCATTATTAAAACAAGATAAATACAATATCATGTAGCATTGAAATGCATTGACATATTATAAATACAAGAGTTTAGCACTCACTCATAAAGCAAATGTCAGAGAAAAAAGAATTCAAACACTGAATAAGGAGGAGGAGCGGAAGAGTGGGGACAGTGAGAAAAAGTAGTAGAGCTAATAAGTGGAGTAGATATGGGAGGCAGGAGAAAAAGTGAGTAAAAACAAGATTACAAGTAAGGGAGATCTAAATGAAAGACCTGTACACGTTGAGATGTTAGTTGAATCTATAAGAAAAGCTGCTGTTAAAAATGAGATAATTGTCAGGGCATATAAAATATTGCACAATAACTACAGGAATCAATCAGAAAATGTCAAAAAAGACTGGAATAGAGATTACATATGCAGTTCACAAAGAAACAATGTTAGGACATATGTGCAGCCCTCAAACATGCTACAAAATGTAGAAGATTTAGGATTTTTGCCTGGAAGTGTTTGCATAGATATGTTTATACCCCAAGCAGACTCCAAAGAATTTTTCCTCAGGTAGATGACAAATGTTGAGGGTGTGATGGGGAAGAAAGAGGTAACTGGGAACATATATTTTGGGAGTATAATGAGTGACAGACTTTAAAAGTTCCCTACAGAGTACTCTATCATAAATATTGGACGACCAAATGAGTGTAATTAAGGAAATATTTTTTTTCAGCAGGGACAAATGATCTGAATTACTTAGACATAGTAAGAGCTTGTTAAGTTTAATTCTGATGACTGTCTATAGCAATTGCTAGAAAATCAAAATAAAAATCTAAACCAAGTACACTTGAAGTAGTGAATATTGTAACAGAGAAAAAAGAACAGGAAGTGGGATTTTTAGAAAAGCGCAGGAATAAATCACATTGAAATGAATGGCAACTGCGGTAACAATACATGCAGAAAAATGTTTTGGAAGATGAATGAGGTTTAAAAGATGGCAGGAATCGAATCATTTATGAAATGTTGCCTACATTATAAGACATATAAAACTATATGTGATGTATAATGTCTGTGAATGTGAACTTTTTAATATGGTTTGATTACTTTGATATAAAAATACATTGCCTATGTCACAAGTGATGATTCAGTAAAGGTGTTAAGAGAAATAAAAAGAAGGAAAAGGAGATATTTGATGTGTAGAGCTATTAAAGGAAAATGAGCTGAATTTTTAGCCAGGAGAGCAGCAATGAGGCAGAAAGGAATTCTTTTAGTTGCAGCTTAAATAGATAAAAGTTATGTATTGCCCTGACTGATGCAGGAATTATATTCAAGACTTCTGCTATGTAGTGTGAGTACAGACTTTGACCACAATTTTTGTAAGGCTTAGAATTGTCGAGTATATTTTTGTCAGAAGATTGGAGGTGGCAACTTGGGAGATACTGGTAAAGAATTGTACTTGAAGGTGGGCAGGAAGTGGGATTAAATATAATTCTGTGTTTTAAGGGAAGTTGAGTATAGTTAAGTTGGTGGGATAGTTCTAACCAATTTAGAGTTTTAGTTCAGAGACTTGAGCGAGTTGCAAATTTAGCTACCTTGTTGCCTTTTGGCATTCAGTAAGGAACTGGATCCCGTCTTCATGACTTAGCAGTCCCATTTTGGCCTACCTTTTATCAATGTCAGATACAGAACTTCTTTGATAAAAGTATATCTGTTGATGGTACTTCCTTATTACAGTGGCCATGGCGATATCAGCCTTAAGGAAGTACTTACTATTAACTTGACACATTGACAAAGTAAGAGGATGTGAGTTAATAACCAGTTTCTGAAGCAAAATAAGTCTATAGCAGTAATTACTGTCATTATATATTAAGTGTAATTCACTGCCTAGCTTTAGAAGGGATGAAGATGAACATAGATAAAATTAGAGTCAAAATCAGTGACAGTTGAAAGGTATGGCCCGACAGCACAAATTAACCAAAACCAAAATGCATACTTGGTCTACCTTTGGTGTAAATGACAGTTAAAACTTAATCTAGTACCACACGCCTTATGTCTGTCCTGCACCAGTCTAAAATAATTTACTGTTGGTCTTTCAAGCTATAGCCATGTTTCCTTTTTTATTTAGTTGCATGCATATCAAACCATAATGCTGCCTCCATTTTAAAAGTGAACAATGACAGGCAAAAACATTTAGCGTCACTAAAACGCATTTTAGAAAAGTAACACATGTTCATTTGTTTATTTTGTGATGGATTTTGCCAACATTCTGAATATATGGTGGATCCCTCTTCCACATATCACCAAGGCCGCTGTCGTTGGGGCTGCTATAATAAGGAAGCATCCTGTTGACCATATTACCATTCCATTGACCTGTCTGAGGCAGGAATATGGTGAAAACTGATTGAGATGTACATGTCTTTAAGGGGATTCTTATATTGTAGAATGTTGTCTTGGGATTAGAAATTTTGTATGAAGAAATCATCAAGTGCAGGTATACAGATTCTTCCAAGGCAGCAAAAACAATCAAAGGTAAAAAACATGCAGAGAAATTGAAGAGCACGGCTTAAAAAACAAATAAAACTTTAATTGTACAAGTAGGTAAGCGCTTTCACATTTCAAAGGATGCTTCATCAGACCATAAAAGACAACACAAACATGCTACTTAAACTTGAAACAAAGTAACTGCCAAAGTGATTTGAACCAGTCATGTGACTTCATATGTGGTTTTTAAAGGTACAGTCTCATTCAGACCAATATCCCTGAATGAGACTGTACCTTTAAAGCCATATCTGAAGACACGTGACCTGTTCAGACAAGCATTGCCAGTTGCAGAGTTGGGCTGTCACTTGCTGAGTTCATGAAAAGGTTGAGCACAAGAATTCAGATTTAAGAATTAAGATATTGAATGTCTTTAAAAAAATTCTGAACATGACCAGCCCCATTAATGTAATGAAAAGGAGCAAGACTGCAGCTTTACTAAAATGAGTTAGAGTAGTAGTTCCTGGTTCAGTTAGGAAAGTTTGGATCCAGCAGCCAACTCTGCTTCTTTTGAGGAGGAAATGGGAATTAGCAGAGGCATTCTTAAATGAAGGCCAGGGATGGAGTCAGATGCTATCATGCAAACACCCACTTTAGAGACCTAAACCCAAACTTCCATATCAATAGCACCAAAAGGCATGGCAGGTACTTAACCCAGCACAGTCCCCTTCTGTCAAATAATCTGCCCTTACATATAAATGAGGTACTTTTAAATCCAGTCTGGATGACTGGATGGGTAATCACAAATCTTCATCTAGAATATGCTACATAATAGGGAACTTGGTAAGGCTTCCATCAGCACTGAGTGATGTGGCCGATCTTCTCATTGGTCTCCATGGCCTGTAAGCTAAGTAAATAACTATGAGGCTATGAATAACAGATTGAGGGAAGTAAAGTTGCTCAAACATTTAAGATGAGTGGAGGTGTGACTATCTACTACTTGTAACCTGCACGAGGGAAAGAGCCATTGTTAGTTTACCTTTGTGTCCTAATTGTAAAAGAACATACGCAATTGAGAAGACGTTGTCCTGAAGGTACAGTTCCTAGTACCGTAGCTACCATTTTAAAAAACAGCTACCACCCTTTACTGCACAGTGTATGCAGATGAAAAAATGTGCTCCTATGCCACAATAGGATCCTCAAACAAGTGAATCTCTTCTTACCTGATCCACACTTACTTGCTTTTTGTAAGTCCCCACCATCCCCTTCACATGGTATAACAGTGGTGCCACTAAAACATCATTGCTGCAATCAAAGTTAATCAGAATGCAACATGGTGTTATATAGTCACTTTGGGACAGGTTGCATTATACGTATGCAAGAGAAAATGTTTTATAAAACATACACACATCTTTTTGTGTTTGATGTTGTACTTTGGTTTCCATGACCTAAGTATGTTTTTCTCTTTTCTACACCACTGTTCTTCATAGAGTACACTCTTTCCTTTCCATCTCCTATACACTCTCCCATTCTGGATCTCATAAAGTATACGTGTTCCTACTATCCCATGCCATACATTTACCCTGTCAGGTCATGTAGTATATGCAAATCTAGCATTGAGTCATGACTGTCACCCTCCAACAACAGAGGTAAAGGTAGCTGCTTCTGTGTGCTGTCTCCCTCCTGTGAAGTCCATTGTTTAATGCTATAGCTCTGAGATACGCTAATGTCTCCCCCCCCCACCCACAAACAAACAAACAAACAAACCACTGCACGGATCACAGGACATACAGCCCTATTGTTAATCTCTGCTGTGTTTTAGGTAGGTAAAAAGGGCAAAAAGGGAAAAGAAGATCTGCCCCATTACATTGCATAATCAGAGGAGCAGGTCTTCCTTGATACAAGAGTGTTACTTCTCCCACTGACCTTGCATCTCCAAACACATCAGGTGATAAGTCACAATGAGCACTCCCCCTCCATTTCTTTTGAAGTTTGGCTCCAGGAGTAGTCACACTCTGATTCTAAAGGGGAACATCAAAGATATTTAGTCCTTGTCAGTGTAACTAGTATTTAACAATGACGCTGATACTAAAGGGGAACATCAGAAATATTTAGTCCTGGTCATTGTAACTAGTATTTAATAATGATGTTCTTGACTCTTAGAGATGGTGTTTACAGCTATGTTGTAGGATACATTGGGAAGTTGAACCCTTGGTTGACGTTTTGCTTTGTGTTGTAATGAAGATTAAATGAAAACAACATATTATTGGAGTGTCAAGGTGGTGATTTCCTTTAAATACCACTGAAGAGTATTTAAGCAGCCCTTAATTGTTTGCAGTGTGTTTTACTAATATAGTTAGTTACCATATCATTTTTATAGAAAGGAGTTGCATTTTGGTATAGAGCATTTTCTGGTAGTGCAGTGTGATTTTTGCTTTCTGTTTTTTTAAGTTACCTTACTTGTTTTACATAAACTAAGTCACAATAAAATATTTTTGGAGTTTCAAAGTGGAGTTTTCAAGTGCCACTAAACTGTTACGTAGCAGATGACCTGTTTCTGATTCACTTGTAATGTTGTGACAGATGCGTTGCATCTTGCCAGTAAGGTTACGGTACCAGGTACATTTTTGATGGAAAGCACTTTTTTATATGGAACATGCTTGATGTAAAACATTTCAGTGTAATTTTTGCTCTCTGCCTTGTAAGGGAAAGGTTTTGTTGTTGGCTTGTGGCAGTTACGCTGTTGTAAATTTATGTATACAATGCTACAATATAAGTGTAACATAACTGTGTTCCACTTGCTTCAATAACTCTGTCTACCTTGTCCAAGAATATGCATCATGTATGCTAACTAGATACCCTAGTTTTAATCCTACGTTCCTGATTTTTTGCTCTGGATATTGACAGGTATGGCATGTGCTCCTGGAAGAAGAAAAGGTTAACCTGTACATCTCCTGCATAAGAATGGCACCATAAATCTTTCCTTCTTATGAGTTCTGCATGTGGTAGCATATATATACATTGAACAGCAATGCATTGAGTGACATCACATCACATTTAATCAACACAAGACTATTCAGTCCTAAAACATCTAAAACTTTGCAAGGTCACTAAAAACAAAAACAAATTCTGTTTTGCAGAGGGTAAGTCCCCATATAACCCCCACCAACATGAGGGCAAGCTCCCCCACTCCCAAAACTGCATATATACCAACTCAGAAATCACGGGAACTTGGAGAATAGGAAGAAAGTCAGGAAAATATGACACCCATCTTCTGATTCTAGTTAGGGCACCGACAGACTTTTAATTTCAAAGTTCTGATTGCCAATCAGCTATCCACTGACAAACAGTAGGGCTCCCCAGATGACCCATTATAGAACCTTATAGTTATCTCATGTCCGAAGGGGAAACACTGTTGTTAGTTGAAGGGCCAAACAGAGTATTTGTAGATGACTCAGCATAACAGTATTTCAACTAAAATAGAATCACTATTGCCTGTAGATGGAGCATGACTAAATTCAGCTGGTAATTGTATTACTTTATGATTTCCCATGTTTATGTATAAGTTGATCTTAGTTTGTGTTGTGTATTAATTATTTATTTTTATTCAGTCATTTCTTAACTAGCTGGGTGAACTGATCCATACAAACCTTTTTCACTCACAATGCAGACCACAAGGGTATGAATAAATATATGCACGGACGGTTTAGAGAACCCAGCCAACCAACATGTTTCTGGGAGGTGGAAGAAACCAAAGTATCCAAGATAATCACACAGACATGTCAATATTACATATGCACCACACAGATGGCAACTAAAAGTCAGGCTCAAGGCATGAACCCTGGAGTTGTAGGAGAGCAATAATGACTGCCCTTGTGATTTACTTTGGACTGTTCATTCTTTCTTGTGATTGTCCTCCATACCAACACCTGATCAGATGTAGGTGGCTACTGATTTCTCTAGGATGTTGATCATCTGGAAAAATATATGTGATGGCATGTCAGAATGTGTCACCATGTGACAGAAGCAGAGCATATATGAGGTCATCACAGCTTTCAACAACTGGTCCTCACATGAACAGATTTTCCATTTTTTCTTCCCATTCCTGCCATGCATGGGCACACATATATATGGCTAGTAAGTGGGTAGATTTCTTTGGTACACGTAATTAATCTCCACCCCCCCATGCACACACACACACACACACACACACACACACACACACATTTATATTTGTCATTCATAAACCTTCCTGCTCATCCTAATCTTTGATGCTTAAAACCAGTATTGACTTGTGTTACAGTCATGAATGATGAGCATATGTCCAACGCTGATCTCTAGAGAAATGAGCCTGGATAAGTACAGTCCAACACAAATCAGTGTGTTTTTACAGTTCATGTTAAAATATGTTTTTACCTGCATTGATATTTTTTAATGATTTACTAGAAATGGTGTTTCTTACACTGCAGTAATGGTTAAGAACACACCAGACTCAAAACCAAACAAACAAAACTAGGGAACTGACCACACTGCAACTTATTTTATCATCTTGGATTCACCCAGACATCAGTTTAGTAATACTTTTATTCTGTTTAAAATTGCTAGTGTTTTGTCTGTAACACATTTCTTCTTTCACCGATTTACAATCCCTAGGACGTTCTACCAATTTGAAGCCGGATGGGACAGTTCCATGCATAATTCACTGTTACTGAACCGGGTGACACCTTATGGAGAGAAAATCTACATGACACTATCTGCTTACCTGGAGGTAAGGAAATACTATGTTATGCTGCTTTTACTTGTGGCTTTTCCTGTTAGCTTCTGAATCGGGTCAAGTATCTTACCCCTGGAATGGACAGAATCAATATTAAAAAATAACTTGTATGTGCTATAAAATCCCTCTTAGTATATTTAAAAGTAAAGAAATAAATAATATATGTACTTGTTCATAAAAGTAAATGCATGGCTGAGTTACAACTATAGGACATAGCCTTGATTAAGAATATTTGGGGCACTGATTATAAATATATAAACAGAACTAGAAAAGGACTACCTAACGTTGAACAGAAACTATTTCCTTGATAAAGGTATGACAGATATGAAGTAACATTTTTGCTCATTTAGAACTTCCATGAATTCACCCATCTATTATGATGTTGAGAAACTACATTGCTGTTCATTGCATAGCCAACCTGCCAGAAGCCATGAGTGTTATCACTAGGAAAAAAAAAACTCTACAGATTCATTATTGGGGATTTTTCTACAAGTTAAATTGTTGCAGTATACTTACACTTACAAGCTTGTCATTTTTTTTTTTAATCATAATCCCTAGTAAGATATGAGGCCAGATACCTGGAAACAGATGTTTTAGTACACGTGGTCCAGCATGAAGTATTAGGTGACAAGGATGATTCTGTTGTCACAATGAACTTTTCAAATTGCTTTAAGGCCATGTATTTATCCACATACCAATGCAGAGTAGAAAAATCGCTCTAAAAATAAACCATAACACTCATTATCTATGCAGTAAGGCATGATGGTGTGTTTATTGTAACTTCCTTCGGGTCTTGTAAGGTACATATTCAATAGCTAACTGCCTTCAGACATTAAGCAAATATTGTGTGTTTCTACATAGTATCATTATCTTACAGAACATGGTACATCTTTTAACTTAAAAAAATCTGAAAAATAAAGGTACGTATGTTGGCAAATAATTTGTTAAGGTATCATAAAATAGCTGTTCTGTCTGTAATTTAATTGTGATGCATAAACAGACAAGCAGGCGCAAAATATTTTATGTGTATATGGAACTGATAGGTTGGCAGAATTCAGCTGAAATTCCAAAACAGCATATTCAGATGTTTATGTTCCATTATTCTTAAATTAGCAGCATTGATCATTATTTGTCTGAATAACTTTTTTTCAGTTTTTACCTTTAGACTACATAATGCCATTTTTTTTTGTCTCTTTTTTAATCTGACTTTTAAAATGTGCAGTGTTTAGTGTGGAATGGTCACCCTGGAATGCAGGGATTCAGTTTGATTTCTCTGCCAAAATGCATTTTTTCCCCTCACTGAAAGCAAAGACTTGTTTTACTTCATCAGGTTCTATAAGGATAGGGCTCCTGACTCACAGGTTTTGTTGCTGACTGTGTCATGCACAGATTATGGCCACAAACAGCCCTGGTTCTGGAGAGGCTGACTGCAAAGATGGGTCTGATTGTGTTCTGATGTGAGGCCTCACTGCTGCAGGTATATTTTAGTCCACCCTGTATGCTGTAATTTAAACTTGTTTTCTTTACAGCTTTTCTAAATGGATTTAAATATGCCCTCTTCAAATCTCATTTAATTCTTTTTTAATAAATTGTGTCTTACTATTTGCTTTCTTTATACTGATATTTTTAATAGTGTAATTAGAAGTTCAGCCAGGCTGGTGTTAGCAAGTGTCTGGCTGCGGGACCACCGGACACTTTTAACTTAAGTATCATCCTGTCACTGCCAACCTTCCTAAGCAACCTTTTCATGCTAAAAAACTTTGAGTAGTGCACACAGACAGAACTGTAATTACAGTGCTATTATTTTACAACAGGACTGTGTACCATGCCATATTAGCACATTTCACAGAGTGACGTTCACAGTAACTGGCATTTAGTTGTAATGTTCGTACATTACAACAACTCAGTGTGAATGAATGTACTTAGTTGTAATAGTGCCGTAGGCAAAGGGCTCCATGGTACCCAACACTGCCTATTGCTTATCCCCCCGCAAACACACCATGTGTTCCCTCAGTGTCTCTCCCTGTCTTGGCCTCCCCACACCATAGTGATTACTTTTTCTTCCTTTTCCCACATTTTGCATTACTCTTCAACTTTTTACAGAAGCCATGGCTTTCTAGATGGCTTGAGGTGCATTTTAGAGTGTTTTTTTCATCCAGTGAGGTCCAAAGCAAATGTTATGACTAATGAAAGAGATTCAGTGTTACTGTTCAACTTTATTTTTCCTTGCAACACAGCCTAACAGGACAAGACTGCACTCTAATAACTATGCAGGAAATAATTGACATAAGGGGGGGGGGTCTAAGGGTTGCAGCTGCTCTTAGGTGCATTTTCAAATATTTTTCCAACCTTTTGATCCAGTGATGGCCAGAACAAAAATTATAAGAAAGGAAAGAAATTCCGTCATTTGTCTTTCAATGAAGAAATATGTTGTATCCAAGGCTTATGTTCAAAACTGACAAAATTGGAGCTCACAATAAACTACCAGAACAAATATTTGTGAGGATACATAAGTCCTATCTGAAAATATTGCCTACCCCCACCAAAAAAACAGATAAGTCATGTTCTGTCCATCCTTCTGGTGTTAGCTTAGAATGAAAGTGAAGGCACAAATGAGCACAGTCATATATGTCAAGTGCCCCTGCTGTCGTACTTATACACAGCATTCCTCCTCACCACTACCACCCCCAAAAGGCAGTGTTAAGGTACCAAATAATTATTGCATGACAGTTCAACAGAGAATACCAGTCTCATTTATTGCAAAGCAAGGCATGCTCCCAGGAGAAATCAAGGTCCCATCTCCTTGAATAGCAGAATCATATCTTCTTTACACCACTCAAATCATACATTTCTTTTATGACAGGACAATGGATACAGGTTCTCAGATGAGTAGACACTTTTTCACTTGCTGTCAAACACTGTTCACAAGCAACTTCCTTCTGTGCTGGACACAAACAATGTTTATGCATTTGTTCAAAAAATGTAGTCTAATTAGCAATAAAAACATGCCTACATCTAGATAGAATAAAAACAAAATATGAATTCTGTAAATAATTTTCAGTTGCATACTTTCCATTTCCACGTTTCTTTGCACATCCTCCCTTATGTATATATATATATATATATATATATATATATATATATATATATATATATATATATACACATATACATATATATATATATATATATATATATATATATATATATATATATATTATTCACTCTACTAAAATCTTGAAATAGTTTATTTTCATCTTCTAGTGTACTATGATTTTTATCTAATGTGGTCAGTAACATTGATTTAACTTGGTGCATGTGTAGATTGACACTTTTTATCAGGAGTAAAGTAAGGCTTAATAATGAAATTATAATAGCTGTGAGCATAAAGAATTTCAAAATATCTCCTCCCCATCCGGAGAAAAAAATTAGTTAATCATGTCCACTGGGAACTATCAGCTTCTTTGGCATGTGAAAGCTCAGCCACTTTTTGAATTATTTCTAGGTGACTACAGATGGCACCAGTATTATCAGGTATAAATGAGCAACATTCTGTTTTAATGGACACACACATACCACCTTTAGAAGTGAGGGTGAAATCAAGTAACATTCAGTTTGGTAGCACCACACTATACATAGCAGTCATCTCTTGAATAATTAAATTAATGGATTCAAAGGTGGAATTACGTAAAATTTCTAAAATCTTAGCTTTCTCAGCTCTCACATGGACTTGACTGACACATAAGCAGATATAATTTCTGCTCCAGAAATGACCCCATTACCAAGATCCATGTGAGCAAGTCCTTCAAAAACAGTATAATGATAAACCTAGGAGGCATCTATTTTTCCAGCTGTATTCATAATGGCTTTAATGTCTCTCTTGCAATAAACTTTACCAGTTTTTCCTTCAGGAAAGGTTGCTGTATGCTGTATAGCTGGTATAACACAGCCTATATAACAACACCCAGACCAGTTTGTAGGTAACCAGGGATAAGCTTGATCTCCACAAATATAGTAGCACTCATGCAATGCTTCCATATCTTGCCATCTAACTCCATCATAAATTCTCCAAGTGAAATTGCAAACACTGTTTCCAACAAAAAGTGTTCTATTTTTACAATAGTAAATATGTTCTTTACTAGTCATTGATAGTTAAGGCAGTATTACAGTAAAGGGGGTAGAAATGCTTTTAGACTTTCAATTTTTAGTGAGAAAAATGGTATGGAATGTCGTATGAAGCTCTATATCTGTCTCTGGTATAGGAATCAATAGAATACCCCCATCATGTGTAGTAGGTGTGTGGGCACAAACCCAACAGTCAGTAATAGAGAGTATGTGCCTAAATGTACAAGGCAGCAGGAAAAGTATTAAATCTAGGATGCCATTCAAATGTTCTTAATTTGATTTTAACCAAACATCTGTCTCCATTCTTAGCAATGCGTGCATATTTACTAAGGAAAGGAATGGTTCAGTACTTACAGTTCCAATGGTGGTAAATGATGATGTACTCAGAGCTGTAGATGGTATAAGCAAACAAAATAAAATGATGTTAAAAAAAATCACAGTAGCTGTCCTGATGAGTGTCCAAGAGGAAAATGAGCATGTGGCCGGAGATGATTTTGAAGAAACTGTAAATATGGATGTCACATTGTTTGGCTATATTCCATGTTGACCCCACAGTTAGTGATCTGGCTTTCAACTAACACATAGCCAAGATAGTTAAGAAAATCAATTTACGTCACCCAACCCATAAGCAAGGGTGTGACATCCAGGTCCAAGGAAATTATAGTACCACTCTACTCAACCCTTGTCAGACCCATCATTGAGTAAACTGCCCCCTTTGGCATGCACCTAACCAGACACTTTCAACAGCTGGAACTCCCTCAAAGGTTCCTCACCAGGAGAATCCAGGGTATGAATACCCAGCCCTACACGGATCACCTTAAGGCCCTATCTCTGCACTCAGTCTTGTACAGGTTACTGTGAAGTGATCTATGCCTAGCATATAGAGCATCCTCAGATCCAGCTCTGATGGATCTCTTGCACATCTGCAAAACCAACAGCACCAGACACACTAGATCGAAGGACCTGATCTTTGCCTGCGACATAAAGAGAACATGGTGGAGAGGCCGATATGCATCTCAAAGGATTCCTGCGCTATGAAATAACCACCCCATCTACGTAAAGAAGAGTTCATCCCTGACCCTATTAAAATGAAAATGTTGTAATTCGATGAGAAATCTCAAATTCACTCCCAGTCTAGCTGTCATGTCTTTGATAGACAGAGGTCAACCATAAGTAAATTAATCCTCAACTAACATACCACCACTCCACATAACCCTTAGCTACATCTTTACTAACATACCTCATCGTGTAGGTGTCCAAGGAACTTAGGGGACAAAACCAGGTTGAGTTGCACAGCTAGGCTTTTAAAGACCCTGATGGTCATTAACCTAGAGTAATCCTATGAACCTATGTGAAATCAATCACTAAATAACCTCCATCCAAAAACATCATCTGCAAATGACTTCATAAATTAAATCTCTTTAGATGACACATTATTTATGTCAGTGTGTCCAAAAGGCAAGATGAGTCAGTGATTCTGGATTCAGAAGCAAGAAAAAAACACTGTTGGTGTTGAAAAATAGTAAAATTTACTTCAGGCTAGGATGAAGTAACAGAGTCACATGATTTTACTTTCTGATCTGGTATACTGGGTAATTCAGCTGCATTCACTTCAGGATTTAATCTAGATGGCAAACAATGCACAGTCAGTTATGGATTTGGTCTGGGTAGAGAAACATTATTGGCTGTCAGTTCCAGATGTAATGGTGTCCCTGTTTTTTCATCTGGTTCTGCTGGTGATAGGTTTTTCTGGTTCACATGGAATGACGTCAGTTTAGTCTCAGTTGCACTTGTCATAAGGGAGAGTCTTCTTGACAAGCGACACATGAATCGTGGTGGGGAGGCCTTCACAATGGATGGTAATGGCAGTTATGAGCAAAACCAGGTAGAGTCCTTTTTATCTGAGGCTAAGTGTCTTGGGAATGAGCGTTAATGTAAACAAAATTTCCAGGCTGCAAGTATTGATTTTTGATATTTCTGTAAAACAAAACAAAGAAGATTTTACAGTATAAGAAAATGGATTCATCAATGTCTTGCAATTCCAATTTTTTTGGGAGGGGTCTAGCTGGCATTCTCATGGGTCTACCCATAAGAATTTCATGCAGAGAGCATCCTTTAGTGGTACTAAATGCACTTCTCATACTGAATAAAACTAAGCAAATAATCCAACAAAAATGTCATAGGTTAACTTCTCCTTGAAAAGAACTAGATACCAGTGGCAGTTGCAATTAAGAGACAAGACAAAACAAATGCCTTATTTAGACAAAGCATAAACTGTAAGGATTTTAAAAAAATCCTCTTCTGTGTATTGGAAAATGTAGGTAGACATGAGAAGGGGGGGTAATTGGACCTGTTTTTTAGAACATAGGTTAACATGCTGGCAGGTTTTGTTGAATGCCACAGTTTTTCCTGGTATCAATGATAGGATTTCTCTAAGGAGCTTGCTTCATTTAAAGGCAGATGAGATTAGACAAAAATGGTATAAGTGGTTGAATATAGAAGCAATTAAGTTAATATCTAATATATGCATTGTTATTTATAAATATATTTTCTTAACAGATGAAATGTTTATTATATATGTGTTTTTATAGAACTATTCATGTATTATAGCTATATATTTTTAAAGAAAGAACATATTAATGTGTTTTTAACTTGAGAGCACACTTAACTAATTAATTCATTTAAGTTATTTGATTGTGATTAATTAATTGAATTGTATATAAAAAAGGGGGGAAGTGTGTAAGGTTTTGTATCTGATGAGGTTCCGTTTGAACTGAGTGTGAATAAAGGGAATGAAAGTGCTTATAACCTTACCCTGCCTGGTGTCTGGTTCTTTTCAATGAGAAGATATCCTGTGCCATTTTTGTTGAATAAAACTAAGGGCAAAGCTTCTGGTCATGTACGACCAGTCTCCTCACAAAGTTAAGCTAATTGGGTCTTAATGGCTTAGTTAGCTCTTTCCACTGGCCCAGAGTTTTGTGGTCTATAAGGACAATGGAATTGCAATTACACATTCAGAGTTTTGCAAATCTGTTGTATTAGTTGACTAGTAAAGTTAGTGCCCTGATCTGATTAAATGCAGTAAGAGACCCCAAAACTTGGAATCAGTTCAGTTAACAACCTTTTAACTACTGTATTTGCATCATTCTTTATACAAGGATATGCCTCTACCCATTGTGAAAAAGTGTCAACAATAACCAACGTTTATCTAAATTTCTACACTTGGGAAAGTTCAATGAAGTCCCAATATAGGGAAAGGGAACAAAATGGTCCTCAAGGATTTTTCAATGTTTGAGAAGGTGCAGGTACAGATTTAGAGACGTACTCTAAGCAAACTACTTAAGTATTTACAAAATGTTGAGTGACTTCTGAAAGATGAGGGCCATTCCAGTCAATGGGAATCTGTTTTATTAAAGTGTTTTTTGACCAAATGAAAATGTAAGTGGTAACTTTGACCAAACGGGTTAAGAAATTTTGTGGGGCTATTGCCACAAAAGTTCCGGAGTGCAGCTGCAGCCATCATTTATCTACCTCATTGTCTCAGTCTTCTGTCTGATTCTGAAAAGATAGCAACTCCTGTAAATTAAAATTGTTAGTTTTATTATTTACTGAAAAAATAAAGCCTGAACACAATAAAACAATGCAGTCTGTATTGCCACCATTTCTGCAAAACTATTTGCCTTACTTATAAAGGAATCATCATTTTTATGTGCAGCACATTTAACCACAGCTACTTCTTTTGGCAGTAATAAGGCATTTAATAAATCCTTAACAAAAACTGCATTTTTAATAACAGTTCCTGCTGAAGTCAAATACCCTCTCTCTTTCCAAAGTGGTCCATAATCATGAGCTACTACTTAAGCATAACAGGAATCTGTGAAAATTGTTACTTACTAATCTTCGCCAATCTTACAGGCTTCAAGCTCAAGTTGTGCTTCAAGGCCACAAGTTCAGCTACTTGAGCAGGCATATTTCCATTTAATTCTCCAATTAACAAAATTCTGTCTCGAGTACAAACAGAAAAGGCTGCTGTGAGTTCAACATCAGCTCTTCAAACGCAGGTGCCATTCATGAAAAGAATTAAATCTCGATTCTGCAATGAAATGTCTTGTAAGTCTAACCTAGAAGGAAGCACAGTGTTAACAGCAACTACACAGTTGTGAGGTGCTCCTTCATCTACTGTAGGATTTAATGAAGCATAGTTAAGTAGTGGACATTGAACAGTCTGTAAAGAAGGGTTGTTAAGTAATATTTAAACAATCATACTGCAGACAAGTATTGGCATTTTAGTCTTCAATAACAATGACTTTATGAAATGTGGAGCTGCCATGTAAGCCTTTTGCCCAAGAGTTAGAACAGTTGCCATTTCCACCAAGTGTGCCATTGTGGCCACCACCCTAAGGCAGTGGGGGAAGGCTAACGCTACAAGATCAAGATTTGTACTGAAATAAGCGATAGGTCTATAACCATTGTACTAATAATCCTAATGCAACTTTATTTCCTTCACTACAGAACAAGAAAAATATCTTAGAATTAATGAATTATTTATTTATTCATTCATTCATTCATTTATTTATTTATTTGCATTTGTTTACTGGGGAAGTTCACTGAGCATTATAAGCCCATTTTCAGTGGAGACCCGGGAGAAAAGCTACACAAATAATATAAACTACAGATATATACATATAGAATGAGTACATTTCAGGAGTATATACAACAAAGGTAACATATTTAACAATAGGCTGAATTACTGGTAAGATAACCAATTGGCAAAAGCAGAGAGTAACAAAAGTAATTAGATTAACATTTCATAAATATCTCTGGCAGTAGAGTGCAGGACTATCACCTGATATTGATACATAGTACATATTAAACATCAATATCCACATTAAACAAAGGCAGTTCGATTTTGAGAGGTGGAGAGAAGGTGCAGGTGCAATTCCAGATAGAAGATAGGTAGTCTCTTAGAGAAGTTTTAAAAGAGGCAGGGTTTTGAGTAGTTCTAATGGTAATAGTAGGGCATTCCAATTTTTGGCTACCAAACAAGAATATAAAAGCTGGATGGCTGGCAAGTTTGTTTTTTTGTACCAGCAAAATGTGATGATTCTCTTATCCAAGAGGCCTCCTTGGATGGTAGTAATTAAATATCAACCTAAATGCAGGACACTCTGATGGTTTAAAGATTATGTTGTCTGCAGTTGTTAGTTGCAGGAAGGGGAGGTAGTGAAGTAGTTCTAGCCAGTTCAGAGAGTGAAAAATGGTACAGTGATGGGTAGTGTTTGGCATTTGTAGTGAATTTGGCAATTTTGTTATAACAAGTCTCAACTTTAGCTTCTAAGGACAAGGATTTAGTTGTGAAGTAGAACGTTTAGAATTTGATTTTTCCAAGATCTTTGGGATGGGAGAGGGAATGGCTATTGGTCTGAAGTTTGAGATATCAGAATTGTTGCTGCCTTTGTGAAGATGAACAGTACATGTTTTTTTTCAGATTTTGGGGACATAAGATTTTTGGATGGATTTGTTTAGAAGTATGGATATATAGGGTATGCAATAGCTTCAGCCGCTAGTTTTAGGAATTGTATAGGTAGGTTGTCTAGAGCATTAGAGCAAGGTTTGAGCTTGAGAAGTTGTCTTTTTATTGTGGCGGTTGGAATGGGTTTAAAAGAGAACATAGGTGTAGAATGGGTAGTGGACTTGTGAGAAGAATGGGAGAGTGTAGTATGAGTTGCAGAGTTTGTGCTGCTATGGGCTTGGGGAAAAGTGGCAGTGATGTGTGCTATAGTGTCAATAAAATGAGAATTAAAGAAAGTGGCTATTTCTTGAGATGTTTGTCAGGGTGTGGACATGGGTTGCAGTTTGTGCCAGATTTAGTAGTGATGTAATAGAATTCCAGATTTTTTAGGGTTTATCTTATGGTCAGTCTGGAGCTTTAGATAATGGTCTTTTTTGCCTTTGTTAACTAGTCTTTTTACCTGGTTTTGAAGTTGTTTAAATTTCAATAGCTCTGGAGAGTTTTTATTTGCTACCCATTGTTTCCAAATTTTGTGTCTGGCTTTCATAAGTTCCTTAGTGGTCTTATTCAGCCAAAGGGCATGTTTTGTTTTGATCCACTTTAGATGGACAGGAGCAAGACTATTCAGTGTATGTAGAAATATTGAGTTGAAGTAGTCAACTGTGTCATCTAGAGCGAGAGCTTTTAGCATGCACCAGTTAATCTTTTTTAGAGTATCTATGAAGATCAATGGATTGAATTTAGTCATGCTCCTTATTTGTTTATACTGATGTGGCTTTTGAAAGGAGGGGGTAGTGCGGTGTACAAAGGCAGGCAGGTGGTCATTGAGGGTATTTGGGAGTGTACCACCTGAGGATATTTTATTGGGGTCAGTGCCAGGATCCAGTCTAAAATGGAACCACCGTTGTTGCTCCCATTAGGTCTGGTTGGAGAAGTGATAAGCTAAGTAAAATTAAATAGATTGACATTTGAAGATGGAATGTTAGAACAGAGGTCTAATTAGTTGATATTTATATCATCCAGGATAATGGCTTCATTTTTTTAACATTGTTGGAAGTCCAGGCATGGATTTCCTCCAGTAAGGGTATATTGTTACCAGGGGATATACAGAGAACTATGATACATAATTTTTTACACTAATTCATTTTTAAGAAGGAAATAAGAATTTTGGCATTAGCAAATTTTGGAGTAGAATTTGTATAGGTATCTATATTGTAGGTATTAGGAAAAAGTAGTGCAACACCACCTCCATTTTTATGAGGTCTATCTGCTCTTAAGGTTGCAAAGCCTGGAGGGAGATTTTCGGACTTCTTAATGTATGGTTTTAGCCAGGTTTCGGTAGCAGCAATGATGTCAGATTTATTGTGGGCAATCCATGCATGAAAGTCAGGAATTTTATTCTGAATGCTTTGCAGGTTTAGAGTGACCATATATAAGAATTTGTGATACTTGCTGGTGTGTGGTTGTATGGGGGCATTGGTTGATGTGGGCCCAGGATTGGGGTGGATATCTCCACATAAGGGTAAGGTAGTTACCATGAAAGAGTAATACAGTAGCTATTGGTTTATGATGGGTTTGGTAAAATAAGTTTGTATGTTGGTGAATTTTTTTGTAGGAATATTTTTTATTTTATATAGGAGAAGGGGTTTTATTTGATAGAGGCTAGGAGATGTATCTGAGTAACTTTCAAAAAGTTTAGATAAGGGAGATGTGGTTGTTGTGTGTTTGGGGGGCAAGGAAATGGAGTTTAGGGCAGTGCGGTATACTAGGGAGAGGAAAAGTGTACAGAAAATTGTGAAAGATATTATGAGAATGCTAGATGGATACAAGGTGGGAAGATTTTCAGAAAGAGAAGGCTTGTAGTTGAGTAGTAGTAGTAAGAGGGGTAGGAAGGTAGTATAATACGTGAAAGAAGTTTATATAGAATAAGGAGAGATATAATTGCAAGGCAGGAAGGGAGGAATGGGTAGAAAGGAGACCAGGATAAAGTTAAATAGAGTATGGAGAGATTAAAGTGTTAAGTTAGGAAGGATGGGGAGGAAAGGTATAGTTGTAAATTGAATAGAAATTAGAGAAAATAATTTGAAGATAAGTAAGTTATACTAATAGAGGTGTAGTGGCTGTTATCAGGTCTTATGAAGTAGGAGGGAAGGGTGTGGGGGAGGGAACAGAGAGTTGGGACTGGGTAGGCGGGGTTAGGAGTGTGAATAGATGAGTAAATGAAGTGGCGGCTTTTGATTGGCTGTAGTTAATTAGTGGGTGGAGCTAAGTGGAAATAAAGGTAGGAGTAGTGGAGGTGGGTAGGAATAGGAAGTAGATTAGGGGACCGGAGTGAGCCTGAGCAATGCGAGGATGAATGGAGAGGGTAGACCCAGGCTTCACTGAGGAGCAAAAAAAAGCTATCTGTAACCAGGTAAGTGCCAGAAAGTCAGCAATAATATATGCACTCCTCAGATCTATTATAAGTAATTGCTGCATGGTAGCTCTGTCAACACAACATGCATATACCTAACTAGACCTTATTATTATAATAACTGTATCTAGGTAGAACTGATTTTGATAAATACAGCTTCTGACAACAAAATGACAGACCTATTCACAAACTGTGCAGGAGTAGGGGAAGCTAACGTCCTTGTGAGTGTGCACACCAATTCCAAAATGTAATTTTAAATACTGAGAAGTAAAGTGTTTAGCAAGTTTAGTGAGAGCAGGGCCAGCACAGCAAAAAAAAAAAAAACATACATTTAGCTGCACTGAAACTTAGTCCCAATGAAATCTGTTTGTGTGGATCCAGTGGATGCTCATACAGGGAGAACACAGAAAGTTTTAGCTCAGCTTGAGGGAAGGGGACATTTCACATAGTGAGAATGCAGTTAGGGAACAGGAAGAAATGTACAGGGGATAATTAGAGAATGCAAATGTAAGTGCAGAAAGAAGAACTGGTTCAACTAAAGAGAAGGAAGGATATTATAGAGAGGAAGAGAGACCGTAATAGCAACACTGTGATTGAAAACTGTAGAAGCAAGGATTCCCAAAACCACAGTGTTACAAAGAACAATCAATGTAATTTCACCATCATAAAAAAAATATCAGTCTAAACATTACATTCAGTCTCACTGTAGTAAGATTGAATAAGTACAGGAATCAGCCTGAAAGAGGGCATACATGGCAAAACTATCAACAGCAGTCACTGCTTTACATTAGTTATGCACTCACTTAGAATCATAATATCGCAGTAAGCAGCCTGAATGTGGACAAACATTGAAACAACTTTCAACCGCAGACACTACATGGCAGCAAAAAACTTTTCAAACAGAGTCGACCGTTTAAGTTTGCAAGTCACTAAAATACATAGCTAAATGAGCACAGAACTGTATACTTTGAGAACAATCACCCAGCCAACAAGAAATAAAAAGCACAATACAGGGAATTACACAACGTTCATTGTACAGCAGTTTAACAGTACATACATGGTGAGCACACAATGCTATGGGAAGCTAGGAGCTTCCACTAGCTATGGCAGAGTTTTTTTTTAAATGGCACCCTATTGGATATCTGGCTTAAGTAAACTTGTTAAGTACAATTAAGTGAAGGGGAGAGGTTAGATGTTGTAACAGCCTATAGTAATGGAGCAGTAATAAACTAGCAAATAAGACATGGAATCAGGCTTCACCAAGGAGCAAAAAAAGCTGTCTGTAATCAAGTAAGTGATGGAAATTCACCAGTACCATATGTACTCCTCAGATTTATTATAAGTAATTGCTGCACAAGTAGCTCTATGAATACAGCATGCATATGCCTAACTAGACTTGATTCTGATAACTATACCTAACTAGATCTGATTCTGATAACTACAGCTACTGACTACAAAATGACGGACCTGTTCGCAAACTATGCAGGAGCTGGGGTGAGAGCTAATGTCCCTGCGAGACTGTACACTACAGTAATTCCAAAATTTAATTTAAATACTGAGAAATAAAATATTTAGCAAGTTTAGCAGGAGCAGGGTCAGCATAGCAAAAAATAAATAAATAAAATCATTAATTTAGCTGCACTGAAGCTTAGTCCCATTAAAATATGCTTGTGTGTGTCCCATGGATGTTCACACAGGGAGATTGCAGAGGGTTTTAGCCTAGCTCCAGAGTGGGAATACAGTTAGGACATAATGCCACAGGATGCAACCCAAGTATAGAAAGGTTTAAACGTAATGTTTTCAGTTGTACAAAAGCTTGTTCATGACAGTCCTGCCATGGTAGAGGTTCAGAGTTATCTTTCTTTAATAATTGTAATAAACATTTCACTACTTCTGCATAGTTAGCAATCCATTGTTGACAATGAACTGTTGGTCCCAAGAAGGCTCATAACTGTTTTAATGAAGTGGGACATGCTGCAGTAATGTGTGCAGGCAAACTCTGTCTAGGGTCTATATTAAAATGTTGACAGCTCACAATGTCGACTCTGAAATGTTTGACACCAAAATGTCAAACTACTAAAATAGCGAACGGCCATATAACTGATTTCTTTCCAATGGAAAGAAATCGGTTGTCCGTTCTCTGACACCTGCCCTTTCCCTGAGTGTAGTGTGGTCTCGGAGTTAGAATATTTAGTTGGGGGGTGTGGGTGGCAAAGCCCCCCACTTAAATATTGTTGTTTATGTGTGCCGTTGTTGTTTCACCAACCGATTTCTTTCCAACTAAATCAGTTATATGGCCGTTCGGTATTTTCGTACTTCAACATTTTGGTGTCGAACATTTTAGAGTGGACATTGTGAGCTGTCAACATTTTACTATAGACCCTCTGTCTAGCACTTTCTGAAATAACATGTCCCAAGTATCGAACTTACAGTTTCCATAACTAAAATTTGTCTTTGTTAACCTTAAATCCTAACTCTGCTAACTTTCCCAAAAGAAAAATATCTTGCTGGCAGTCATTTGGAGTTTTAGAAGATAAATGTAAGTCATTTGCATATTGAATTTGAGTAGAACCACAAGGAAAAGTAATCTTGTCCAGCTGTTTTTTTAAAGGACTCAGTGATTCAACATATACTGTGATAATCTACTCTATTTGTATTGTTGCCCTCTGTATGTAAATGCAAAGAAATATCAACTATCTTGATGTATAGGAATAGAAAGGAAGGCAGATGAAATATCTATCACTGAGAAGGTGGCGGCACCTGATGAAACAGAACTTAATTGATGCAGGATTAGGTACTACTGGAAATGGTGGTACTGCTACTGCATTCATTGTTCATAAATCTTGTGCAAATCTAGAAGTATTTTCCCTGGTTTCTTAACTGGTAAATAGCAGTGTCATAGGGACTTCAAGTTGGGACAAGGATATTGTACTGTAGAAATGCAGAGATGACAGGTTTGATTCTTTTTTTATGCTTCTACCAACAAAAGATACAGAACTACCATATGCAGGTGCTCACGTGATTTCAATGTTACATGCATAGGTTCTGCATTTTTTGTGTGCCCTAGATCATTTTCATGGGTAGTTCAGAACTGTGGAAGGATTCATTTTAATTCCTCGAAGCCAGCATTTTCTGCACCTCATTCTGGTGTTAGAATACCAAAAACGGCATCTTCATCTGTACAGATGTTATTAATGTACACTCTTAAGGATTCGCTAGGAATATCTTAAAATACACTGCCTGGTGAACAATAAACGCTGCATCACAATTTACATAACAACTCTCTGGCTAACAAATTTAGAGGGCTAGAATATCCTACAATAAAAGCATGTTGTTCTTTTAGCAGACCAATTTGAATAGGAATAGGTTTTATTTCTAGATAATCTAAAGGCACTAAAAACACTCCAACACCCCAAATCGTGTGTTTGGAAAGTAGAAGGTGTTCACCATTTGCTGAAGTAATTTATTTATTTATTTATTTGAAGTTTGTTTGCCAGGATGGTCTAATTGGGCCAAAGGAGCCCGCTTTCAATGGAGTCCTGGGGAGAAAAGCTCCATAGATACATTTTATTAAACAACAGGTTATTACAGTACAAGAAGGGTACATGAAGCAAAAGAATATGTTAGTACAATTTGAAAAAAAAAAACAGAGTTTATATCACAATTAGTAAAGTTTACAAATATATAGTCACTATCATTGCTAACATAGATATTAAGTCTAAACAGTAATAAGTAGGTATTTACAAGTCTAAACAGTAATAAGTAGGTATTTACAAGTCAATTAGACTAGGGAGCTATTTACAATATGTATGTTGCCCCACGGGAAATATGATCAGTAGGTGAAATATTTTAGAATTTGAGTTAGGATAAGAGGAGAGTGGGAGAAGGGATGGGGACTAAGGTAGCTGCTGGGGATGTTATGCAGGATGCAACATGAGCATTCCCAGAGACATATTAGGTGTGAGTGGAGCACAGTTTTAAAGGTGGACGGGCTGCTGGTGAGGCAAATTTGAGGTGGGAGGGAGTTCCAGAGGAGTGCCAAAGAAAAAGAAAGTAAAAGTTTGCCTGCAGGACGAGCAAATGTAAAACTTCAGCTGCCTAGATGCCAGTGAAATATTTCACACAGGAAAAGCCTTGAAATCATACTGACAGACTAGATAGATAAAGTGCACTGGAAATACTCAAATATGTTATACGTAGATATTAGATAATACAGTCTTATAGTCATATATAATTATATGTAATTAGGGTCATAGGTTCATAGGTTCATAGGTATGTACTAGGCTAATGGCCCTTGAGCCTTTGCAGGCCTAGCCAATAGGATTACCCTGGCATCGTGCCATCCAACCTTAGTTCCTAGTGCCTCTGTCAAGTAAAGCCACTGGAGTGATCCCTGAGGTGAATTTTCTATTTCCCATTCACTCATCAAGATTTCTCTTGAAGAGGGCCAGTGAGGTGCTCTGCTTGACATGGGTGGGAAGTCTATTCCAGAGCATGGGCAGTCTCTGGGTTATGAACCTGTCCCTCCAGCATGTTCTGTTGATTGTGGTAGTGAGGTTGAGGTCTGTGGAGCGTGTGGTGCAGAGGGATTGTGATTTCATTAGCTCTAGCATTTCTAACAGTGCTGGGTCAGACATGGCTTTGTAAGTCAAGCAGAGATCGCCTCTAAGTAGGTGATATGAGACAGAGAATAGTTGGAGTTTTAATTATATAATTATAGTTATAATCATAGACCTGGAAGCTTCTATACAGACAAGAAAAGGGATGGATGAATTTTGCACTGTAATATTGGCAAAATGACCTTCCTGGTCTATCAGTAGCAAGGGAAATAACTGTGGGTCCTGCTCGTGGCTGTCCTGCTGGTTTTGTTGCCACACTGGGGGCTGACAAGCAGTATTCAGCTTGCTGTGGTGCTTGCATATTTGGCAAAGTTGACTGTTGTACTGACTTTGGACACTCATTTTATCAATATCCAGAGTGACCACAATTAAAACAAATATTTAAACACGGTACACCTGGCAGTGTCTGTGGTGATGTAGGGGGATAATTTTCCTGATATTGTCTTGGGGATTGTGTTTGGAAAAATGTGAATCTACCTCTTCCCCCACAATTTGTTCTTCTACTTCCCCCCTTTCCCCATCCCCATGAGTTAGTATAGAACTGTTGGAACTGAATTTCATCTTTTTTCTTTTGTTCCTTTTCTTCCCCAAGTATATTGTCGGCCACATATTGTGCCTGATTCATGATTTCATGAACGCCCAAACTTGGGCAGTTTAAACAAGCCTTTTTTATTTGCTCTTGTATGGGAGGTGACAAACCCTCTACAAAGGTGGCTGACAAAATGCAGGCTGCTGCACCTTCTGTAGGTTTTGAATGTCCAGAGAGGACTGCAAATGCACCTGTCATGCACTGCAGTCAATAGATTCATTCTTTCCTATTTAGAGGTTCAGGGCATGCTGTTGTTGGGTTATTTATTTAGGAATATGTGCCCTATGTACATCATTTTACGTGGGCAAAACTGATAGATGTTTCAAACACCGGGTGCACGAACATATTTATGCCATTAATAAGCAGAACTCTTGTAATGCTTTGGCTAGACATGTTATACAAAATCCTGGTCATAATTTTCAATTTGTCATCATTGATTGTGTTCATGACACTGGGCGGGGGGTCCATCTAGCCTTAAATTGGAAGAAAAAGAAATTCTATGGCAGCTTAAGCTTGATGCAAATTCACCACCGGGGCTGAATGAAATGATTTCAATAAAAAGCTTGTTGAAATTGAAAGCATTGTGTAGGTAGTTATCATTATTATGTTCTACACTATTAATATATGTATACATTGATTTGTATGTCTCATTTTAATATGTCAACTTCCTTATTAATAATATTTGCTAATATAATGTAGTAAATATTTAAAATTGTGGTCTTATATGGGTATGTTCTCTTTAAAATTTGCTGTTTAATTGAGCAATTAATTAATTATGTATTTTATGACATCAGAACACATTGTACTATTTAAGGAATGTACTAAGATGGTTGTTTTATCTGAAGAAGTTTACAATTTGCCAGTAAACGAAAGCGCTAACTTATAAAAGCAGTTGCCAGTGTGGTTTGCCTTCGTTGTTTGCATGCTGTTGTAATGGTTTCTAACAAGTTGTCCTAGCAGTTGAAAATTCACCATCTGTGTGTTTTGGGATACTATCACCTATATTTGATTTTTCTCATATTTTTCTGAAAATGTCAGGGGGTGTAGAGGCTTTTAAAACTGCTGTCAAGTCTTCTATAGTTGGGTTTTGTAGTTGTACATGTACTTTTAAGCTCTTTTCATATTAGGTGAATGTGTCTGAATAGGAGGGAGAGAATCCACAATGGTTTGATAGTCCACTACAGTCCAGGGGAGCACTACTATTATGGTAGGTTCAGCCTTGCTATCTCCAGGTGCTGCTGGATTCGATACTTCATATAATGGATGTATTGGTGTAGGAGGTATATCAAAATCACTGGAAGGATCAGAATCTGTTTCTTACTGTGTATTTCATTTGGTAATTGGTGTCCAGTGATATTCCTCCCCATTTATGACAATCAGGAACAGTGTAATAATATGCTTAAACTCTTTTCAAACTGTTCATTTTTGGAGGAGAACTTTTATTACGAAATCTTTTTAATTTTCCTGCAGACTTCTCACCATTCCCATATTTATACTTGTGATATATTTGTTTGCCTTTATTAGCCATTTGCATTAACATTTGATCGGGTGGTGTTATGATAAGTACTGATTGTCATTGTTGATGGAATATAGTGTTATAAACCGACCCGGCAGAATAATTCAAAGTGCTGGAAATAACAGCGGCTACAGCTGGGGAAGTGTCAGTTGTTTCTGTAGCATTTACCTCCACCAGCCCTCTCAGGGAGGGAGAACTATCAGCTTCTTGAGACACAGATGGGTCATAAGGTGGAGGGGTGCAGAAGGCAATGGAAACCAGCCATCAGCTGATGATTCTGGCTGTGTCACTGATACTTTTTCTAACTATCTTAATGGATGCATAACCCAGGAATGGAATTTTTCATCTGTGAGTTTTTGTAACAAGTTTAATGTTCTATTAGCTGTCTGCATCTGTGACTTTAATGTAGCTGAGTTATATTGTAGACTTCTAACTATAGATTATTTTTCATTATTTTTAGCTTTTTCTTGCTAGTTATTAAAAGCTGACCAACAAGAGGCTGGTATCTTATATCTTATGACTTCCGTGCCTGGAGAGCCCACATAACCCCTCACATCCTTTGCTTATCTGTAACATGGCTTAAGCCTCATATCAATAACAATGAAATTCTCCCACCAGGCTATAACATTTACCTTTCAGACAGATCCCCCAAAAAAGGGGGTGGTGTAACTATCCTTCACTCTAATAGCCTAAACCTTTCACCTTTTTCTGTACCCATGCCAGACTTCCACCCAGCAGAACTCTTAATCGCAAACTGCCACCTCAACCCACACAAAAAAATAGCTATCGCCTCTATCTACATTCCTCCAGGAAAAAACTTGCCCATCCTAGAGAAAATCCTAGACTGGTTCTCCAACATTCCCTATGAAACTCTAATATTAGGCGATGTACCTAGACTGGTCCAAACTCAAAACTGACTCCCCTCAAATCAGCATAAATCTACATGGTTTCCATCAGCTAATAATGTCCCCCACCCGATTCCATATAAACTTAACTTCTAGCTCTATACTTGACTGGATTCTCACCAACTCCCCTAACCTCTATCACAACCCCACTACTCTACCAGACCAACGTAGTGACCACCTACACACCTCTGTCCTTAGATTCACCTGCCAACCACCCAAATCATGTAAATTCTGGTCGACTATAAATAAAATTCTCTCTCCTGGCTGCCCCTCTAACCCCTCCCCCTACCCAAATACATCCCCTCTAGAAACAGCTACCCTACTGAATAAACACTTTATCGACACTATTCAAGTGCTCTTACCATCCAGTGGTAATGCTACAACCCAACCTGCCCCTCCCTACCCAACTAACAATAACTCCTTCACCTTTCATCCTGTTCCCACATCTTATATCCGATCTCTACTTCTTAAGCTAAAACCTTGCTCCCCATCCACTGATAATTTACCTCATTCCTTCCTCAAACTGGCCACTGACTCAGTTGCATACCCAGTGTCTATACTAATCAATAGGTCCATTCAGGAATCCACTGTACCCACCCTATGGAAATCCTTTTCCACTATACCCCTACACAAAGGTGGTAACTCTACTGACCCATCTAACTACTGTCCCATAGCTATCCTATTCCCCCTATCTAAAATTCTCAAAAAATGCATCCACTCCCAACTACTAAAACACCTCCTCCAAAGCAATCTTCTCACACCCACCCAGCATGGCTTTTGCCCAACCATATCACAACTACAGCCCTCCTGTCCTTTACCCATACCATAACTGAGGCCCTAGATAACAAAAAAGTCATATCCTGTCTCTTCTTAGACCTTTCCAAAGCGTTTGATACTGTCTCCCACCCACTACTGTTATCTAAACATGACTGTCTCAGTCTATCTTCCTCCTCCCTTTCCTGGTTCTACAGTTACTTATCCTGCAGGCAGCAGTCCATTAAATGGCTCTCTTCCTCTTCTCCGTTCCTACCTGTCCCTACAGAAGTACCCCAAGGCTCCATCTTGGGCCCACTCCTGTTCATTATCTTCACTAATGACCTCCACACGTCATGCAGACAATCCTCCCTCATACAATATGCCGACGATTCAACTCTCATCTCTATCTCTGATAACATCTCTGAACTCCATACACTCACTCAACATACCTTTTCTTATACCGAACAGTGGATAACCAGTAACTTACTCATCCTCAGCCCAAAAAAGACCAAACTCCTACTATTTCTTCCCCGTTCTCTGACTCACCACAAAGTCTCCTTTTCTATCACTTCCTCAAATAACACAATTATTAAACCTGAACCTCACACTAAATTGTTAGGAATCATCATCGATGATGAACTCAAATTTAATATGCATCTTCTCCAATGTATAAAAAAGACAAGCCAGAAGCTAGGCTTACTTTATCGTAACAGAAAATTTCTAACTCCAAACACTAGACTCTCCCTCGCTCAAGCTCTCCTCCTTCCCTCCCTTCTTTATGCTGTCCCTGTGTTCACCAACATTCAAACCGTAACCTTAAACAAACTCCAACAAACATATCATAAGATAGCTAGATTCATCACAAACTCTTCATAAAATACTCATCACTGCTTGCCCCTTACATCCCTCCACTGGCTTGAGTTCCCCCACCTACTGTTGCTATCACAACTTCAGATGTTACACTTCATTCTCTATAAACCTTCATCTTGTCCTGCCCTGTCTTCCTTCATCTCTGTCTGCACACCTCCTCGTACATTTTGTACGTCAAATCAGCTACTACTACACACCTACTAACCAAAAAAAACAGTAGGCAAACTCATATAAATACTCCATCGCCCAATCTTGGAACAAACTTCCTAGAGACATATGCTCCACCATTCACCCATCCCACTTTAAAGAAAAATAAAAACTCCATGTACTTAACTCCAAAATCTGTCCCTGCCAGGACCCAACCTAACCACTCTCCCCCCTCCTTGGGTACACCACTCAGTACCCCCCACTCTACAAACTTTTCCCCTACTCGAGGATACTTATTTCTACTTAATACTGAAATCTGATTGGAACTAACTCTTTTTGTAAATTTCTAAGTAAATCATAACCCTGATACCATATGATAGACATAACTACAAGTGTTTGAAATTCTCTCTTTTTACTTTTGTCTTTCAAATACTATTGTATAGTTTCAGTTTTTGATCACGTTAATCACATGTTAATGTATATGTTACCAGTTTTGCTGTCTTCAAAATGTTTTTTTTGAAACTTTTATTCAATTCTTGTTCACATTTAATGCATATGTTATCATTTCTCTGTATGTATAATCTCTGTTTTTCTTGGAGCTTTTCTCCTCAGATCTCCATTGAAAATGGGCCACAAGTCCAGCTGGACCAAACCAGTTAACAAATGTGAATAAATAAATAAATAAATATATTTTTTAGATTTTCTAAAATTTTCTTATCAAAAGTACTTTTTTTTTTTTCAAACTGTAAAGCACCAGCAGTTTTAGTAAGCTCAAACCATTTTACCAAACAGCTGTCTCTTCCAAAATTATTAATGTATGCCTGCCTAGAGTCTTCTACGCCAACCCTTTTAAACCACTTGTTCTGGTGCCCATTAGAAAAACCCATTCTCATACCAAAGAGATAGATAGGTGACTATAATTAAATTCACTCACATTCTTAATGAAGGAGTCCTCTTGTCCCTTTTATTTATATCTGTCTAGACTGTGCTCTCATAACTGAGAAGAATACTCTATCCTTGTGACAAGGATACCCTGCCCTTGCATTTATTGATTAGACTAGTTCACAATGAAATTGACTTTATGCTGTTACTTAGTACAATTAATTGCATATGCATGCAGTTTGCGAGATACATACAGTTTACCGGCTTACATACAAATAATTCTAATGGAGAGATTATTAGTAAAGCTTACCTATAGAGACTTTAAACTCTGGTGATAATAGAGAAAGAAATTATGTATTGGTAGACCAGAAACTTGTCCCAAAGAAACCTCTCAAAATGGACCCAGAGGCAATTTCTAATGCAGCAATACACAAAAGGCTTGGAAACTTGAGTGTACAGCACCAAATTGTTAAGGCACCAAATAATTCTCACACAGCACAATTCAGCAGAGAATAACAATCTCTATTATTGCAAAGAAAGGCACGTGCATGGGAGAATAAAACCAACGTCCTGTCTCCTCAAATACCAGAATCATACATTCTTTACGTCTTTTCTGATTAAAAGCAACATTATTGTAACAATCTTATAACAACTACTAACCAATTAATTCTGCTATGATCTCCTAATTGTTTATGAATTTCCATATTAGGCATGAGTTACAAAGTCTATAAAAAACTTTCTTCAAAGAACAGAACTTTCTACACTTTTGCTATTCTAGCATTTTTTATATTTGGCAGGAATTAAATCATGAGATACATACTGAAAAACGCTCAGAAATCCATCTTATAATGAAAGCAAATTAGAAATGAAATATGCAGACAAGCATTTTTCCATCTCTGTACGCCTAACCCTTCACAGCAGCCATTGTCTGTATAGTCACAAGATGTCAAGCTGGGGCAAAACTGAAAAAACAGTAAAACACAGTAATATAGTTCAACCTGTTGCTGTCAGGCATAGATTAACCATGCCTCCTTACACCTCCCCCACCACCAGAAGTCAACTACCTATGTAAGTGCCTGATGTTTGATTGTGAGTAAAGTGAAAAAAAAATGTTAATCACAATAATATTCTAACTTGCTGTTCCTAGATAGTACACTTCCTCAACACAAGCTGTAGTAACTTTCTTTGCACACCTCTGAGGTCTTTGAAGTCAAAGAAATAATGACCACTGTCCCCAGCTCCAGTACAAGCTGTAGCAACCTTCTGTGCATATCTGAGGTTTATAAGGAAAGTTAAAGAAATAATTGCCATTTTTGTCCCCAGCCCTCACACAAGCTGCAATGGCCTTCAATGCACACCTCAAGCATTTGATTATGAGAACAATTAAATAAATAATTCCACAATATTCCAATCTCAACCCTCAACACAAGTTACATCAAACCTCTGTGCACACTGCTGAACAGGGCTGATTTTAAAATAGATCAGGGTAGCAATAGCCACAAGTAAATCCATGTCAAACAGTCTGGCAAGTCAGAGCCACCAGACCCTTGGAAGGTCTAAGTATCTGAATGGTCTGTGGTGTACTTTATGCCTTATTTAAGGACAATGACTTGTTAACTGCTTTTTTTCCTATCCAGAAGAGTTATGTATGTCACATGACATTATTGTGTATAACCATAGATGAAAATTAGTGATATTTTTATACGCAGATACAGAAACACACACAGACACACAGACACACACACACACACACACACACACACACACACACACACACACACACACACACACACACTAGTCTGTCTCACTGACAGCACCCCTTACAAGCCAGATCTATCACAAGATGCCCAAGACACAGACAGACAGATAGATGGATACAGATACAGACACATACAGGCACAAATACACACAAACACACACGCACACACACGCACACACACACACACACCTTCAGAGAAATTGCTCAGACAGCCTTGTTGTGATCTCTGCTGGATTAGTGACCTGAGTATGGGGAAGAACTACAGCTAGTGAGACCTATGCTGGATTAGTGACCTGAGTATGGGGAAGAACTACAGCCAGTGTGACCTATGCTGGATTAGTGACCTGAGTATGGGGAAGAACTACAGCTAGTGTGACCTATGCTGGATTAGTGACCTGAGTATGGGGAAGAACTACAGCCAGTGTGACCTATGTTGGATTAGTGACCTGAGTATGGGGAAGAACTACAGCCAGTGTGACCTATGCTGGATTAGTGACCTGAGTATGGAGAAAGACTACAGCCAGTGTGACCTATGCTGGATTAGTGACCTGAGTATGGGGAAGAACTACAGCCAGTGTGACCTATGCTGGATTAGTGACCTGAGTATGGGGAAGAACTACAGCCAGTGTGACCTATGCTGGATTAGTGACCTGAGTATGGGGAAGGACTACAGCCAGTGTGACCTATGCTGGATTAGTGACCTGAGTATGGGGAAGAACTACAGCTAGTGTGACCTATGCTGGATTAGTGACCTGAGTATGGGGAAGAACTACAGCTAGTGTGACCTATGCTGGATTAGTGACCTGAGTATGGGGAAGAACTACAGCCAGTGTGACCTATGCTGGATTAGTGACCTGAGTATGGGGAAGGACTACAGCCAGTGTGACCTATGCTGGATTAGTGACCTGAGTATGGGGAAGAACTACAGCTAGTGTGACCTATGCTGGATTAGTGACCTGAGTATGGGGAAGAACTACAGCTAGTGTGACCAATGCTGGATTAGTGACCTGAGTATGGGGAAGGACTACAGCCAGTGTGACCTATGCTAGATTAGTGACCTGAGTATGGAGAAGGACTACAGCCAGTGTGACCTATGCTGGATTAGTGACCTGAGTATGGGGAAGAACCGCAACCAGTGTGATCTATGCTGAATTAGTGACCTGAGTATGGGGAAGAACTACAGTCAGTGTGATCTATGATGGATTAGTGACCTGAGTATGGGGAAGAACTACAGCTAGTGAGACCTATGCTGGATTAGTGACCTGAGTATGGGGAAGGACTACAGCCAGTGTGACCTATGCTGGATTAGTGACCTGAGTATGGGGAAGAACCACAGCCAGTGTGACCTATGCTGGATTAGTGACCTGAGTATGGGGAAGAACCGCAACCAGTGTGATCTATGCTGGATTAGTGACCTGAGGATGGGGAAGGACTACAGCCAGTGTGATCTATGCTGGATTAGTGACCTGGGTATGGGGTAGAACTACAGCCAGTGTGACCTATGCTAGATTAGTGACCTGAGTGTGGGGAAGAACTACAGCCAGTGTGATCTATGCTGGATTAGTGACCTGAGTATGCGGAAGGACGGGAATGATGAGGCTCAGCTTGGTCATCTGTGTTTGGGAGAATGAGTGAGGCCATGTGACCAGAGCATACTCTCTCTGATAGAATCCTTGGTGAAGACCAGCGACTGTATGGTGGTTCTTGTCAACAAGGGAAGCGGCAGAACCAATTGATCATGCTATACATGGAGACACTGATAAGCATTGCTAAAGCCCCTTGCATACCAACCCTTGGATATTATCAAGTATATGCAAGGGAATGGGCTTAACACAAAACTCTAACTGAAAATGAAGTGATGACAACTCCTGCTCCTGTACAATCAACTCTCACCCCAAGGGGGGTGTGAATTGGCCATAGGACTGGTACTCCTGGTTCCACTAGGAAGCCAGCAATGACAAATGCATCCATTGGGTAATAAGTAGGGATAGGCTTGATGGTTAGCAAGGCAAACAATAGTGAATGAAATTTTTCAGTATGGGGAAAAATGACACCATTGTCATGATTAGAGAGTAAATTGGCAGAAATGAAGAACTGATGACAGTGCAACTTCTTTTAGGGGCCATTACATTGAAAATTAAGATTAATACAGGAATGAATACTTATGCAATAAGTGAAAAGGCTGTCAGCATGCACATTGCGGAGGCAATGCTGCAGCCATCTAAAATGCTACTGAACACAGCTCAGTGGTCATGTAAATTGCCTAGGTCAGTTCAAAGTCAGTAGTGAGCATAAAGATAAGATGTATTATTTCCCAGTATATTTGATTCATAGTGCAGATATGAACAATTCACTCAGTTTGTCAATAACAAAGGGAATAGGATCTGTAAGCAGGACTGAAGAAGTTCATTCGTTATGCAGTGAGCAAGGCACTCAGAGAAAGAACCGGTGAGGACCCAGATGAAGGCCCAACTATATGTAGTCTGTATAGTGTATAGTGTATATAGCATGCAGGGTCCCTCCTACTATTAATGTGGAAAGTGAAGGATGAGTTTTATGGAGCAGAGGCTGTCAGAATTATTGAAAAGGTAATACAGTCCCCAGACTGGTGTGTGTCAGTGGTGACAGTACAAAAGAAAATTTGGTAGATGTGTGTTGTTTTAAAAAGATTAAATGAAATAGTTAAGAAAAGATTAAGGTTACTTGATCCAGGGGTAACCAGACTTTTTTGTGAGCTAAAAGATTAACAGACGATTTTGTTGAATATACATAACCTGCTCAGTGATGTACTACCTTAGATTAAGTTATATTAAGAAAGATGATGAATAAGATGAAGCTCTCCAAATAAGGGTGTGAAAGATTTGTCCCTTACTTCATCTATAACAGAAAATTTGGTGCTTTTGTTTGTCATTTTTTTCAAGGAAAGTCTCTATTAGTATAGTGGTTCTCATTGAAACATGCTGTATTCATCCAGAGGATCTACTGTCAAATCTGAGTGAAGCAAAGCACAGTTGCATAAATCCTTCTTTCCTGTGACAGTAGATGTTCAAATTTCATACTACCTCAGTGACACATTGGTCTTGTGTCTGCATAAACCCACACTGGCAGCTTTCCAGAGCTCAAAATCCCTTCCTCTGACTCCCTGTGATAGGGAATTGGCTAAGTCCATCCCATCAGAGGAAGCCTAACCCCTGTCACAGAAAGTCAGTTATTCAGGCTTTTAGTGATAAATAGGAAGAACAAAGAAGGACCAGAAGCAAGAACTGCCTGAAACCAATTAGTTTACAACACGAAATTGCCAACACAGATAACCAAAGCCAACCAACAACACAACATGGTTGGACACCATTGAGCTACATAATAAGGGGATGGTGAGTGGTTACTGCCAATAAGGCAGTTTGAAATTCAAACATCTACTGTTGCAGGTAAGTAGGACATATGCAGCTGTACTATGTTCATCATTCACACTGCCTCAGTGGCATATGGGTAGATTCCCAAAGCTTACCATACTGGGAGGAGAAAGGATAAGGATTCAGGATCCTCTGGAGAGTGATCCATGAAAGCAGTGCTTTGTGCAGGTATAAACAGAAGACCAAGCTGCTGCCTCTAGAATGCTTCCAGAGCCCACTTCTTTCCAATATGCTACTAAAAAGAATAACGGTCTAGTGGAATGTGACATAACCTTACTTGGAATATAGTTACCATGGTGAGAGCAACAAAAAACAATAGCACAGGACAACCAATAAGCAGTCATTTACTTAGATGCTAGTTGACCCATCTTAACTACAGAATAAGAAATAAACAGCTGTTCAGTCTTCCTGATGGACTTTAATCTGTGAAGGTAGTACCTGAGCTGCCTGTGCACATCCCAGGTATGCAGAATATTCTCTCCCTTGCTGTTAGGCTCCAGAAAGAAAACTGGCAGCTATATGCCTAGATTCAGGGTAAATTCAGAAACAACTTTTAGCATGAAAGAAGGATTTGTGTGAAAAATAACCCTGTCCTGGTGGAAAATCAGATACAGCTGATCCATCATGAGAGGCTCACCTTGCAGATGTCAGACCAATATTCAAAACAATTTTCCAAGAGATGAACTTCAAAGCAGCCTGAAAAGCAGGTTCAGAAAGAGATACGGTCAATTTTTCAAGAACAGAGGAGTATGAATTTGCTTTTGAGAATGCCTGAAGTGCAACACTTTTTTCATAAACTGTTTAACCATAAAAAGAGATGATTGAGAGAGATCTGTGGACAATCAAGCTCATATGGAGTGGTATCATGAGGATCATTGATGCCATGAGGCCTAGAATTTTGAGAAACTCTCTTGCAGAAGCAGCTTCTTGAGAGGGAAATCCCTGAAAATGTTCTGATAAGTTGGGACTTTGTCTTCTAGTAGAAAGGCCATTCTTTTTAATGTCTATCATACACTGCAGGAAGACGATTCTTTAAGAGGGCTTGAGACAGGAATTTAGTAGGTTTAACTTAAAGCCCAGATGAGCTTGAATGGTTGAGACCTTTTCTAATGATTCTAAACACCTGGAAACAGACTCTTCACAAATCAGCAAGTAATCTTAATAAATGAAAATGTGGATGCCCTTAGTCCTGTAGTAAGCAATCACTGGAGGCAGGCACTTTGTGAATATTCAAGGAGCAGTAGATAACCCAAAGAGTAATGCAGAAAACTGATAATGTGAGCTAGATGCATCAAATCTCAGATATGTCATGAAGATGGAAGCAATTGGAATGTGATGATAGGCATCTTTCAGATCTAAAGTTACCATGATGCAGAGGTCCAGAAGAATGAGTAGGACAGTCTAAAGATTGAGCATTTTGAAACTGGATCCTTTCAGAAAGGTATTTAGGAGGGTGGCTGCAGTGGTGCAGTGGTTCGCTTTGCCACCAAACAGCAAGAGGTTCTCTGGTTTAATTCTTGGCTGGGGTGCTTTCTGTGCAGAGTCTGCATGTCCTCCCTGTGGTTGTGTGGGTTACCTCTGGTTGCTTTGGTTTCCTCCCACATCCCAAAAGACATGCTGTAGGTTGATTGGGCACTCTAAATTGGCCCAAGGTGTGAGTGTGTGTGTGTGTGTGTATGTATGTGCCTTCTGTGGAAGGTTGGGCAGTGGGCTGGCAACTTGACACTGTAAATCTCCTCTGTCAATCATTCTGTGGACCATTGTTCCGCTGTGGCAACCCCTAACCGGGAAAAGCCAGAAGAAGAAAAAGAAAGGTATTTAGGAAAGACCAGTCTAACACTGGCCTCCATAATAGCTTCATTTTGGGTACCAAAAAGATTCTGGAGTAAAATCCTTTTCCTTTCTGTGGTACAGGAGTCAGTTCTATACCCCCTGATTGCAACATGTGAAGGAGTACCATTGATAACCAATGTGTCATGTCTGGTCTGGTGGTTGTGGAAGGATACCCCCTGAAGGAAGGAGGATTTTCTATACACTGCCAATAGTATCCTTTCTTAAATTATTCTCAGCACCCATTTGCCTGACACTATTTGTGGCAGGTCTGCTGGTTTGAGCAAAAGCTTGGGTGAAAGGGAAAGTGGAGGAGGAACAGGAGAAAGGAACAGGATGCCCAAGTCTTGGCATAGTCATTCTTTAGCAGGGGAAATTTTCCACTTTTATTTGGTTTGGAAGCATTATCTCCTGATATTTCCTGTTGGTACCCTGCCTCTTGTTAGGCTGGGACTTTTGTTTGCTCTGCTTTTTGAAGTTGTTAGGGAGAACCTGGGAATAAGAAACATTCTAAATATCCCATGCATCAATTTACCTCTGTCTTCATATTGTTTGATAATCAGGTTAGCAACAGGACCAAACTGAAATTCAGAACTTGAAAGAGCATTCAAAATGTCATGTTTTACATGCTCAGAAAAGTTCTGGGTATGTGACCAAGCATCCTTTCTCAATGTAACAGAAGTGGCTCATCTTTCGAGACTTTGCTCAAAGCATGTTTTGAAAATTGAGTCACATTAGAAACAATCTCATTCACATAGCACTTCTGTTCATCAGATGAAAATACAGCAAAGTTATCTAAAATGTAAGCATTGCAAAATAAATTTCCTCTTGAAGCCCTGATAATTTAAAATTTTAATGAGTAAATTACTAGACTGAGGCATATTTTTTCCCTGAGATTCTAACCACCTGCCAATTGTATCTGGCGGTGTATAGTTAGAAGAAGCCCTTGCTTTCCTGTTAGAGTTGGCAGGTGGAGAAACTGCAGCTGGGTCAGCTGGCAAAGGAGCAAAGAGAGTTGCAAGATCAGAGTACACCATGTATTTCCAAAAAGCCTTTTTAGGAACTGATTCACTAGCCAAAGGGTTTTACATGCAATTTTATAGACATCTTCTAATGCCGGTAACAGAGGAGGGACAGCCAAAGCATTTGCAGTTTCATCCTCATTAAGATCATAAACTATGCCAGTCTCTGGTGTAGCTCCAGATTCCTTCCAGTCATATGTACCCCTTGCTAGCATCTTTCAAAAGGTAAACACTTGCTTGGGTTTTTGAACCAGTTCACCTTAAAAAGAATCAGACTAGACAGACTCAGAATGTTCACTATTGTCTGCATCAAAGTCCCCATCAAATCTGCAGCCATAGTCTAATCTCTAAAAATTTAGCCCCTTAGTCATTCTGATTATAACTGTACTCTACAAGATTAGCTGACTGTAAAACACTCTTAGCTAAGGAAACCACATCAGCCCTCTACATGGTAATAACCCAATTGCATGTCTTGTGGTGAAGTTTCTGTTTCTTCTTACTATGAACTCCATTACAGGATAAATGTCTGGGACCAGAGTATTATGTATGATAAGGGGTGTCTTAACTCAGACCTCTCCTGTACCTCAAAGTTTGGTTCTCCAGTACCTGAATCAGGTACTGGAACAACCCTGGAGGATGTGTCTGACCCCCATACCATAGAGGGCTGTGGGCTCACACCAGCGGGTGACAGGGAAAAAGGTATGTGGTCTGCAAGCAGGCTTAAGGCAATGTCAGACTCGCAAACCATTGGCTAAGGCATGTTTTTGTTATATTATTGAAGCGTATTTATCATTCTAGTTTTGGTTGTGGGCAACCTGTCATTTTATGTAAGAGGTGACTGACACACTTGGAGCCAAATTCGTAAAGGTTACCACAAGGTGTACACAATGTGCTTCTGCACAAAGATGTCCAGCACAGCATCGAGCTGTTTTTACAGCTGTGCTACATGTCAATGAGGCAGTCTGGGGGGGGGGGCATATGCTAATTAGCCATGTGCTGTCTCCCCCAGAACTGCCTCAGTAAAGACATCTACATTCCAAGTCATTCAGCATAGTCACTCCTTCCAGCTCTTGATAGTGAACACATCTAAAAGTCTACGTTCCTCCTTCATGGTAGAGGTAAGTGCTGTGAAGTTTAGTAGTAAGGTAGGGTTAGGAGGTATGTGCAGAAGTGTATGCATGGGGCTGCATGTATGAGTGTATATAAGTGTATGTCTGCATAGATGATAGCAGTAGGAAAATTAGTGAGGAGGGCCAGGTATGTGTGTGTGTGTGTGTGTGTGTGTGTGTGTGTGTGTGTGTGTGTGTGTGTGTGTGTGTGTGTGTGTGTGTGTGTGTCTGTGAATGGATGAATAGATGCATCTGTGAGTACAATTGGGTGGGTAGGGGGCTGTGTGTGTGTGTGTGTGTGTGTGTGTGTGTGTGTGTGTGTGTGTGTGTGTGTGTGTGTGTGTGTGTGTGTGTGTGTGTGTGTGTGTGTGTGTGAGAATGTGAATGTGTGTGCATGGGCAGGTTCAGGTGGCAATCATACTTCCACTCACCCTTAGACAAAAAAGCAAAGCCTGCAGCTATAGTTTGGGGGATCACTAGCCAACAGGAAAAACTACTAGTACATGGACTGGGGGACCACAGGCCACCAGGGAGTACTATAAGTACTGTACATGGGTCAGCGGAAACCCTAAACACCGGGAGAACTCTATATTTTGTGCCCTAACATCACTTACTTGTGCTAGAATTTTGAGGCAGAAACGCTAAACACCATGGAGAGCTGTTCATTCTGGGACTGAATGGCACTTACTTGTATTGGGGATCAGGATGGGAAACCTTAGACACTTGGGAAAACTCTTCATTTTGTTCCTTAAAACGTAAATATAACAAGGGTCAGGGGAATACTAGACACCAGGGATACTGTAGATAGTATGCCTTAAAAGCATTTACTTAAAACAAATATTTAAAACATGGTGTTGGGAACCGCTAGACATAAGGGATAATATTAATTAGTGCGCCTTAAAGGAAGTATAAGAGAAGTTATCCTTGCCACAGTGAACCCCGACACTTACCCAGTGCACTGACTCAGATGTTAATACAAAAGAATTTTTTAAATATATATTGTGGATCTCAGGCATTAGTCAATGCCTGAAACAGGTTGTGATGTACAAGGGGATGGAGAGGGAACAGTAGACTTACCTGTCAGCTTCATAGCTCAAGACAGGACAAAGTCAGAGAGGGATTTAAATTATGCCTCCTAAAAATGGAGAATGTTGCTACTCTAACAGCTTTTATATTCCCTAGGATTTGCTGAATGATATGAAATTTGAAACTCAAATGTCTAGCATTAATGACTGACTGAAGTTATCCATAATTTATGGGAGCAGGAGAAAGATGACATCGGTGATGTTCACCCAGTACAGAGGGGTATGGGGTACATGGTAGATGTGTGTTTGCGGGTTGCAAAGTCTGTGTATTGTATATGGGAGAGTGAATGAGGGGGGGATGCCTGTGCTAACATGATGCAGCTGCCATGATTGTTAGCTACTTCAGGAAGTGCTGATTTGCACTTTGTGATAGTCAATGTGATTCAGAGACATGCAAATTAGTGGATCTACTTCACATGGTTGACATTTTAGAATGTCGAAGACCATATGGCCAAGACCATATGATTGACATCCAAAATGTTGACGATGGAATAAAAAAAAAATAACAACAAAAACCTTCACGCTGCTAGCAGGGGGGTGGGGCTCTGCCCCCCTGCAACCCCCCCCCACACACACACACACACACAACACACCCTGGAACTTAAATATACCAACTCCAAGATCGCACTACGGTGCGGAAGATGGAAATCTAGCCATTCCGCATTGTACAGAGATGCTGGTTCCACATGGTTGACATTTCAAATGTCGATCATATGGTCTCAGCCATATGGTCTTCGACATTCTGAAATGTTGACCATGTGAAGGGGACCCAAATTAGCACATAATGAGGTCTTTTCTCATTGCAGCTAATGTGTCCCCGAATCGCAAAATACTGCATTGTAATGACAGATCCTTTTTACTGCAAGGCATTAAGAATCTTAATTCCCAGACAATCTTATTTGAGAGTATTAACTAAAAGATCCTCTGAAGTCTTTGACTGGCAAATTTATTTTTTTATTGTCTCCATCACAGGTCTTACTCTGGCTCCAACGATACAATTAAAGCCACCAAATTTATATTGGGACACTTACTAATCTGTAGTTTATACCTAAATGTCTATATCTATTGTGTTTAAACAATTTGTTTTAGCTTAACACTATCGCTGATTTTTACTTTTTACCTTATTTGCTTAACCCATAAGGATTATCTTTTGTGGGGTTTTCAAGCTTTCTTTGATTTTATTCGGAGTCAGTTTGACTGATTATGTTCTGAGTTTGCTAGGTATAAGATTCTCAATAATTATTCTAGGAATAAGTTCTAGATTTTCAGAGATTAGTCTTCTGTGCTTAGGATGCACTTCACATGGTGGTACTACTTCTACTGTTATACTTTTGGTTGTATTTACACTTCTTAGTCTTGTCTGACTAGCCATGGGACATTATCTTGTTTATGACAGGGATTTATTGTCATCTCTTCACCCTTTCATCCCTGGTAGAATTCCAGGTTATACATTCAGATTAGTGAAGAAACATGGCATATTATATAGTTGTCTCTTGCTCCTTTCATTGATGAGGGGTGCAGGCCATGATGATGTGTGCCATGGGGTAAACTCACAGGTATAGGTCTACCTCTATAGTATTGGATGGTTCCCTCTGGTCATCAGACACAGGTCAGTGGGACCTGCACTCATGTAGCTCTAGCTAAAATAGTGTATTTTAATGCCAGACTAGTGTGCTTCTGCTGACATTGTGGCTGCTTAAGCAGATGTCTAAAAAATGTAACTGACTGCAGCAAGGAGCTAGTACACACACACAAATATATATATATATATATATATATATATATATATATATATATATATATATATTTTGGTACTCAACTTTGGGATGAGGTGGGGTGCCAGTCTGAGAACTGTTGAGGGTGTCAACTGAACAAGATATGGTTCTACCTGGGTGGTTTATTTTATGGGAATGTACCTCTGATTACCGTGGCCCAGAGAAAAACCTATACTTAAAGATCACATCCAGCTTATAGTGTCTTGTAAACGTACTCAGTGAGGACCAATTAAATTCCGAACAATTATCTTCCAAGACTGCATTACGGCAAAAGATTTAGGAGGCAGCAACTACTGTTGCAGAATGGTACATAGGAGTAGAGGGCAAAGGTTTATTATACTGTTCATAATATAATTTGATACTGTCAGTCCACAGTTTAGCTAGAAGAATCTCAGAAAAAGATATGAACAACTGGGAGCATTTTCAAAATTAATTTATTCAGCCCACATAGAACCCAAATAGTCTGTGAACATCCATGCAATGCAGTAAATATTCTCCCATTTTGGAATAAGTATGGAAAACCCTAAGAATACAAGTGACTGGTGCAGGTTTGATTAAGTGACTGCATATGAATGAAAGAAGAGCTTGTATGCATGGAAACTCTATCTTTATGGAGCACTAAGTAAGGTGGAGGGTGGTGGCAGAGACAGGGTATAACAGTGCATAACACTAATTCAGAAATTCTTCTAGCTGATGTAGCTGCTATTAGAAAAAAGTTTTGGAGACATGTACTTTCGCTGTTTCCTAGATATTGCTTTGAATGGACAGAGAGTACATTTTTTCAGAAAAAAGACACAATGGAACAGAATCTTAGAATCATTGTCTTATAATGAGAAAACAAATTGTTTATTTTATTCAATTGTTAACTAGGTAAGCCCTTTGGACACAAGTAGCCCTTTTTAGAGAGACCCAGCAGTACTGCTTGTTTCAGAGACTTGCTCAAGAGTTACCCAGTATGAAAATGGATATGGGAAGTATCAAACCTTGGCTTACAGTCAGAAGTTAGTTGGTTGACAAAGTGCATTCTCATACTATCACAATCTGAGGGTGGGAGTCAGTTCCCCCTTGCTAGTAGATTTACCAAATCACTGTAATAATATTGGTGTGGATGGTTACTACACTACACGGTAGGGAGGTTTGGAAGGTTTGGAGTGTGAAAAAGTCTACCATCACCCCCAGTACCTCAATGGGCAAACTGGCCTCAAGTTTTGACCATATATCACTATACATCATGGATAGTCTGCCCTTGAGAGTGATACACCTTACCTACAATAGAGACCGCCGTCATAGCAGATGTGAATGGGGTAGGAGAGATCATAACGTTTTTACCTAGAGCCATATTTGCAGTGTGTAAGTGCCACCCGAGATATCACTGCAAGGTTAAAAGATACACAAGGTCACAGGATCTGTAACTCAGACCCTTCCACTCTTACATCCACTGACATATTCACAAATGCGGCCTAATTTTGACACCCTGAGAACAGTCATTGCCATCAGACCCAAGGTCCTGAGAGAAAGTAGGACCACAACAATTTATGACTGTGCAATTTGGAAAATAAGACTGGGAAGAGGAGAGGTTATGTCCATGGGTAGGCAGGCCTTCCATGTTGCATCTGGACTGCAGCCTACAAACGTGAGCAGCTGAAATGACTCTATATGTCTGTATGTAATTTTTTAGTGTTCGCCATTATTCGTAATGTCTGAAAAGGTGTGATCAGGGACTTCTGATAAAGGTCAGCAAGCTCAAAGAGGGAGCAGTAAAAAAAGCAGTCATCCAGTAAGGGGCATACCTTTATTTCTTGCTACCTCTGTCTCGCTGTAAAAACAGACATTTATCTGGTGGACACCCCGGGGCTGAGATAAGACCAAAGGGAAGTGTTCAGACATGGTAATAACAGGCTGCTACCCAGAAGTGTAAATGCCTCCTGCACTCCCTGGCATTCTTAAAGTGGAATTTGGCATCTTGCATGACCAGACTAGGCACATCCAGTCTCCTTCTGACAGACACATTAGGATAGACTGCATCACAAGTATCTGAAATGTTTCTTTATGAATAAACTGGTTTATGTCATTCAAGCTGAGAATGGCCTTCAAGGTCTTTGTTTTTTGAATACCAAAAACAGTTGGAATAATAACACCTTCTGGCCTGGTGGAATGTCCTGCATAGCTATTTTTTCTAGAAAACTCAAGGTTTCTCTTCTTGCAGCAGTCTTTATACAGGGTAGGAAATCCAGGTGGGTGTGGAAAGGAATTTTGTATCCCTCAGAAGTTACATTCCTTATCCACTTGTTCTGTGTGATGATCAGCCAAACAAGCAAATAGAGGAGATAACCTCTGCCTATAGCATAACACAGATGGACAAGGCCTCAGTGGCTGGACTGCTGTACTCTTGGTGGAGGACTACCCTGTTGCTGCTAATTATCCCTGCCTCTGTCTGGGTGATAATTCTAGAAGCTGCCAGAAAACTGCTGCTTCCACCTACTTCTTGTCATTTGGTGCTGCTGGCCACACCTGAACATAAGGATGTGTAGGCTCCATGACAGCATTTGGAGGCATACCTCTCAGCATCTTAGAATAGGAAATCTGGACAAAGCCATAAATAAAAGTGGGACAATAGCCCAAAAATAGGGACATATTTTGAATCTTGCTTTTACAAACATAGAAAGTTGATAGAATCACAGGTTTTGCATTAGCATGAATTTTCTGAAGGGTATGAAGTCTGCAGCTCAAATGTCATTCATTATTTTTTAATTTCAGTCTTTAATGTTATGCTACTAATTTGCAAGAAAACCACAACTGTATGAAAAGTGGACCAAAAATATGTGGCAAAAATCTGTATGGTTGAGAGGTATGTTTGGAGGGGAAGGTGCAGAGTCTGAAATTTGACATTACCACTGGTGAAGGTTTTCCCTTTTTTCCCATATTCTCCAGATGACTACATATGCTTGATCTAAAAGTGTGAATTTATCAAAGGAAAAGTTTAAGAAGGTCGCTTTGATGTGTTCTGCAGTTTACTAAGTAGAGTTAGCCATGACAGTGCGTAGTTATGCTGGTGCCTACAGAAAGGTAGAACACTCAGCACACTTATAAGCAAGCCATAAAGTGGATATAAAAGACAGACGTTATAGTTGCCAAGAGAAGTGAAGGGGTGTGGCTGCTCATCTCTCCTTAGGGGAGGGGAGGGATGTGGGAACTCACAGAGTGCATAAGAAAATGTATATTCTCCAGTGTAGTCCAGGGAAAACAATGCTTGCTGACATTGTCCCTTGTAGAAGTGAGGGACAACTAGCATGGTCAGTCCATTACATGTCTTCCTTCCACTTGCTATCTTAGTGACTGCTAGGAGTTAGGAAATAAGGTAAAATCTTATAAAAAATTTTATTTCATAAAAAGTTTAAGTGCTTTCATTCACAATGGTATTGAACTTCTTCAGAAACAAATAAACCACATTGGAGGAATCCTGAAATACCAAAATTTAAATATGGCGCCAAAAACTCCTCACTGTCTTAAAGTAATACACATAAAATACAAAGCTGCCAACATAGCTGTACAAAATAAAATGGGATAGTAGGATAAATTAAAATCCTTCAAAAAATTATTGTTAGCATAAAATATTAACAACGAATAATGACAAAAAAATACCAAGAACACCCCTGGAGCTGGAAAAAATGACCAGGTTAACTAATGCTGTTAACTAAAACTGATTTCCCCTTTAAAATAGGTTTTAAGGAGATCAAATCATTAATACCTGGGGAACTAGTGCAATTCAGCAAAATTTGCCAAAAAAAAACCCTTCTTTCAAGTAACTTTTCCCAGTCACCCCCCCCCCCCCATCAATTTTTGCTCAACCTGCTCCAAAATAGAAAAAGAAATGTTTTTAAAATCTTGACATACCAGACTGTGCTTGTACAAGGTATTGGTGTGATTAGCCTTATGGATGGCATATACATGTTGGTAAATGCATAATCTCAGAGGGCCCACAGTCTTGCCAATATACAAAGATGGACAAGACACACATACAGCAATGTACACCACACCCTTTGAGTTATAATTGTACCGACCCTTGACAGGAATAAGTTGGGGGTAACCTTGAATATGTATACTCGAACCTTCCATAACATACCTGCATTGTTTACAGGAACCACACTTTTTCATGCCCCACTGATTTATGAATTTATCGCAATTACCACCTTGCCATTCAAAGATGCTTTTCCAATTCCTACAGTTCTTAAATACAAATCTAGGAAAAGTCCGCAATCTATCAATAAACCCCATGCATAAAAATACAGTGGACCAATGCTGAGTGATGTCGGTCATTAAATTTTCAATACCCCTACCATAGGGTAAAACCAAGGCCTTGGAAAGATCGTCAGAAGAAGTAGAAGGGGCTTGTATCGCATTATTATTGGCAACTGTAGCATTACTACCAGTGGTCAAGATAGGTTTAGATCTAGTGTGCCTGAGATCAGTTACATATTGGGCTACTGAGTCACACAATTCCTGAGGGCACCCCCTTTCAAGGAACATAGCATTCATTTTGTTAACCTCTTCACAAAAGACGGAATCATCAGAGACCAGAAGGCTAAGTCTGATGAGATGCCCCTTAATCAAGTTGCGCTTCAGCCACAATGGGTGTTGGCTAGCAAAGTGTAAGAAAGAATTGGAGTAGATAGCCTTTCTAAAAATGTTGGAGATAAACTGCTGATTTGTGGAATCCTTGTATAACAGAATATCAAGGAAATTAATCTCACAGAAATCATGTTGACAAGTAAATTCCAAAAAAATCAGTTGTACTATTCAAAAATACAATAAAACTGTCCAATTGCTCAATGTCATCCCTCCATAAGATAACAATGTCATCCAAATACCTTAGATATAATTTCAGATAGGTATTGAAGGATGACTTCAACACCTTGTTCCCAAGACCACAACACCATGTTTGTAAACGTAGGGGCAGAAGCTGCTCCCATGGCAACCCCCCTATGCTGCTTGAAATATTCACCCTCAAAATGGACAAAGTTATTAGTGAGGACGAGTACCATACATTGTAGAATCAACAAAATGTCACTATTAGACAAAGTAGTTTTTTTACACATTGCATGATGAAATAACTCAGGGGCGGCGCGTGCTATCGGACTGCCGGACTGTAGCCCTCCCACCTAGAAAAAAACAGAAGAAAAATCTTTAAAACTAAAAAACAAAAACAGAAAAAAAAAAAGAAAAAGCACGAGTCCCGACTCCTCTGTGCATGTGCAGACACATTAGAAGACCTCCGACTGCCTTTATCAGCAGTCCGGATAGAGACAGAAAGGTACCCAGCAATCATTGCTGCAAATGCACCCAGGAATCAGTACAGTGACGACCGCACAAAAGAGGAGGTCCGGACTGCTTCGGCTGCAGGCAGAACCAATGAGGACTGAGAGGTGAGCTGCTCTCGCGGGACATTCATTGCGCAGGCTTGGCTGGATTGCTTAGTTCATGGATTACTGCTTCAGGAGGTAGGTGTTTTGGTCGCTGGCTGTTGAATGGGGCTTCGTTCGTGAAACGGGGGACATGTATTTACAGCAGGTAAGTGAAGGCATGTGTGTGTGTGTGTGCGTGCGTGCATGTGCGTGCGTGTGTGTGTATGTGTGTGTGTGTGTGTGTGTGTGTGTGTGTGTGTGTGTGTGTGTGTGTGTGTGAGAGAGAGAGAGCACGCACATGAGGGAAAGGGAGCGACAGAGATAAACAATCAGTATTTTGATAGAGCTGAAGGAATTTACCAGAACTGAAGCCAGGGCATAGAGCTGACAAATCATTAAAGCCTAAAATAAAGACAGTTGTGACAATGGTTGCAAAAAGAAGGGATTTCAGCTGCAGGAATGGTGTGTGCAGCTATATATCAAGTGTATGTAAGGTTACTATTTTCAAAAGAGTTGCTGGAGTCTCTTGAATATAAGGCTAATAGCCCAACAGGCAGGAAATAGGGCTACAGGAAGGCTTCGCATGCACGTAACGATCAGAAACATAAAGCGTGACCCATCTAGAGCTTAGGAGGGTGATAGTGTCTCCTTAAAAGGATAATAGTGACAGCAACAGGAGTGAGCTGGGACCACAAGGACTGAAGTACATCTCAAAAACAGTAATGGTTACTGCTTAGCGTGTGGGAGCATCTGAATCTCCCTGTCAAGGAAATATGACTGTAATTGAAAGAGGAGGGGACTGCAGATGTAGAAAGACTAAATAACCTGCTATGCCTCATCAGCAATAAATGATGCAGTCTGCATTATAGGTACTAGAATCTCCTGAACAGGTTAACATAGTGGCAACAGACCCAAAAGGAATGTATTATAGGCACAGGAGGGCTTCTCATACAGATATGTCCAAGGAGAATAAAGGCTGCTATTTGGTGTTTTGGGGGTTCTTAGTATAATCACAAGGGTCCCAGCAGGAGATGAATGCAACCACAAGAATGATGCATACCCAACACCAAAGTCAGCCTTTAGCTCTAGGGGTGCAATACCTAAACCTTGCTAACCCTACCATGTAGAATGCTGGGGGTATCAGTTTTCCTGAACCACAAGTATTTTCAACAATCATGGAAATTATCCACCATGGACTCCCTGGCCTTGTACAACCTCAGAAATCCATGTAATGCTGCTGAAGGGCCTTCTCTTTAAGCACCTCACTACTTTGGAACACACTATTAGTCACTGTCAAATTCTTCCCCACCATTAGCTTATTCAATTCAGTTTAAAAGGTTCACTCTACAATGGCTACCTCCTGAAGTTACTTTCATTATAACCCTTCCAGTTATTCCAGTTATAATAGCATTAATCTCTGTTTTTTGTAAAAAAATCTCATGTAGTAGTTTCTTCCATTGATCAAATGTTCACTGGTAATACAACCTCGGTTTTATGATTTGGCTCAGATTTTTGCTTCTTCCTGCTTAATTTCTCTTAAAACTGTTGCCTTTTGGAAAAAAAAGGTTTGGATTACACTTAATAAATAATGATGATAATTAGAATTTCAGGCTTATTTTACTTCAGAAAATTTATATTAGTTTGCACTCTCTTATTATGTCTCTCGAGTTAACAGCACTAATATTTTAAAGTGTATCCAATCACCCCTAATTATTTCCAGGATTTGTCCCTGATTTATTGAGACCTATGGTTATTGTCTTTGTCATTTTTTGTGCAATAATAAATCAAGTTGCACTTACTATATCTGGCAATGTATACAACTTCAGTTTGTAAGGCTGCAGGTTTCTTGAGTCCAGTGTACTTTACATAGACGCATATTTAACATAAGTCAGATCCCTTCATCTTCCAAGCTAGAGGATGCATAATTTTTTATTATAATCAATCCTAAGGTTACCACATCTTAGAGGAAAATTGCATTCCTCCACTTGGATCACCTGGCTTTAGTAATATAAATTTGTTGGTATGTAATAAAAATGGAAATAATTTTTCAGTCACTGAGCAACTTCAACATTTAAGTCTTAACTGCTAAAGCAGCGCTTTTAAAAATGTATTACTAATAATTCTGTTTACTAAGGACTAAAAAAGTAGCTGACTTGGATATGCAGTACTCAAACACAGCAATCTCTTTAGGGGGAAGAGAAAGCAAAGCAGAGTAGGCACAAACATATATGACAGCTCACAGAGAGTAATCATAGCAATAGTTGATGAACTTATTCTAGTTAAGTGCTTGGGCTTCTGGACAGTTATTTTACATTAAGAAGGTTTGTGGTCTGAACTCTTGTGAGAGGATAGGGTAACCTCTGCCCTTCTGAACTGGGAGTTGCTAGTTGAAGGCTTATTGTGCCTGCTTACTTAAACTCTTTTCCTTCTCAGAAATTGTTGCACTTTGCAGTAGCATAGACTAGATTCAGACCTGCTAAATCTAGTTCCGTTTGCATAACTTGAGAACTAAACAAGGCCATCTTTTGTTGGAGAGGGTTCCCCTGCACCCTAGTGCCAGGAGTGTGCAGTTAGAACTAGGTTGCTGGAACAGGGCTCAGTATTGAGCTTTTTTATTGGTTAATTTGTTTAAATCAGTTTGCTCACATTTGTACATAAAGCACAGAATTGGTGCAGGTTTGTTCTTGTTTTAGCAAAGCTCCACAGAGTTTGGCAACCAGCTACTGCTCTGCTGTATTTATCAATCCAAGACATTTGCTGATCTCTGCAAAACTTAAGTAGAATTTTTCACTGCATATTGCACTTTTGAACTGCATTTTAATGATATCACTGCTTATTTGAACTGTTTTTTTTTTCTGAAATTGTTGCACTTTGTTTACTGTAGCATAGACTAGATTCAGACCTGCTGAGTCTAGTTCTGTTTGTATAACTTGAGCACTAAACAAGGCCATTTTTTTGTGATAGAGGGTTTCCCTGCAAACACGTGGGAGGCCTGTGCAGTTAGACCTCATCTGGTTGAAGACTGCTGGTACAGGGCTCAGTTTTGAGTTTTTTTTATTGGTTAACTTGTTTAAATCAGTTTGGTCTAATTTATTACATAAGCACTGCATTTGCCTGGGTTTGCTCATATTTTAGCAAAGCTACACAGTTTGGTGACCAGCTACTGCTCTGCTATATTTACCTGATCAATCCAAGGCATCTGCTGATCTCTGCAAAACTTAAGTAGAAAGTATGTAGACTTTTTCAATGTATATTGCACTCTTGAAGTACATTTTTACCATATCACTGCTTATTTGAACTGTTTTTTTTTTTTAATTGTTGCACTTTGCTGTAGCATAGACTAGATTCAGACCTGCTGAATCTAGTTCTGTTTGTAAAGCTTGAGCACTAAACCAGGCCATCTTTTGTTGGAGAGGGTTTCTCTGCACCTTAGTGGGAGGAGTACACAGTTAGAACTCCTCTGATTGAAGGTTGCTGGAACAGGGCTCAGTTTTGAACTTTTTTATTGGTTAATCTGTTTAAATCAATTTGCTCTCATTTGCAACATAAGCACTACATTTGCATGGGTTTCTGCTTGTTTGCGCATTGTGCACTGGTGAACAGCAGTGGGCAGCACTGGCGGTTATAGATGCAAAACGTTCTGCCTGCAAACTTTCCATTAGTACTCTGCTGGTGCCCCATCAGTAAGTTCTCGCGATTGTCCCTCACTGACAGCTGATGCAGTCAGCGAAGCGTCTAAGGTACCAACATAGATCCTACAGAGATTGATACAGAGAAGTTTTAATGCTAAGTCTATTTTCATTGTGAGACTACATTGCATTGTTTAGCAGATGTCTTAGTGTTTGTGTTGTAAAATACAAAATAAAACTTTCAAATGAAATCCAAATGAAATCCAAATAATCGTAGAAGTAAAGCAGTATGCACATTACAGCATTTATGGTAAATGGGGTGAAATAGCCAAGTAATGGGACATTGGAATGTCTGCAGGGGGGAGGCTCCATTCGACCATGATTTTGTGAGGAGGAAGGGCAGCAAGCTCAAAGACAGCCCCAGCTGAACTATACCTCTCAACTGTCCAGATTTTCACAGAATCAATAAAAGTTTCCTTCTTATTTTCGGTTTGTTCCTCATGAAATTTGTGGTTTTCTGGCAAATCATTTAGGAATTAAGTCACTAAATAATGACAGACATTGAGTTTCAGACTTCATAAACATGCATGCTAAAGCAAGATCTGTTATTCTATCAACTAAGTTTATACAAGAGCAATTTTTAGTACTGTTTGTATGTTTCCGAAATATATTTGGCCTTGTCCAGATTTCCTGCGTTAACAGGTTGAGAGGTACATGCAAATTGCTTTATAGCATTAGGCATTTCCAAACCTCTCAACTGTCCCTGATTTTGGCTCAAAATGTTGCTCTCCCTTTAAGAATCCTTCCACAAAATGGCAATTTTGGAAGAAAACATGGAGGGTTTACAATTAATAAATAACTGTAATAATCAGAGTTATAGATTACTTTTATTCAGAAATGTACGTAGATTCATTTATTTTGTCAGCTGCTCAAGTTAACAGCACTAACATTAAAAAGGTGCCCTTTCTTTGTGTGGCTATTTTATATTTTTGCATCACATTTGTGGTCCATTTTTCATAAAATTGTGGTTTTCTGGCTAATTAGTGGCAAATCATTAAAGATTGATGTAGAAAATAATGACAGACATTTGAGTTTCAGATTTCATACCCTTCAGAAAACTTATACTAATGCAAGACCTACTATTCTATTAGAAAGTTTATAAGAGCAATATTTAAATATTGTCCTTATTTTTGGGCCTTTGTCCTACTTCTATGTATGGCTTTGTCCAGATTTCTTGCTCTGAGGTTGAGAGGTATGACAAATGTGTCAGGGCCATCAGTTAGCCAGAGATATTTCAAATTGTGACATACTTGTTGCACCCCACTCCCCCATGTAGTGACTCTGTATGTGTCCAAGCAAGGCAAGGAGCAGTTATGCAGTGTAAGTGTGCAGAGTATCCCCCCATCCAAGGTAGACACAAGTACTACAGTGGCTTTTCATCTGTCCTTACTTGATTTTACAGAATGTTCTGTGTGCAGAGTATCCCCCCATCCAAGGTAGACACAAGTACTACAGTGGCTTTTCATCTGTCCTTACTTGATTTTATAGAATGTTCTGTTTTTCTGTCATATTTTTATACTGTTGATTTATGCTTCTTATTATTCAGAAAGTGCCCATTGCTCTGTGTTTAAGTAGCAATGCTTTCATGACCATCAGGTGAGCTTGTCTGAGATTGTAAGATGCAAGTAAGCTTTAATAAGCATACTGTTAAAGAATTATCAACACTGAAAGCCTTTTTGTTGTTGCCATGCAGAGAATACTTACATAACTAGATAATGTATAAGTCTTGGGTATTGAAATGCATATGACAGCATTTGTAAAAAAAGACAGGCTTACAGTATTTTAAGAAGCTCATTACCTTTGCTGGAGACTTGCAGTGATCTTTGCCGGCTTTACCCGTAAACTTAACAGAATGCCAATCTACCATGAGTGGTCCATAACCTGGGCAGTAATCCTTTAAGCAGTTTATCTTGAGCTTGTTTCTTGTTTGCTGTTCATTTTTTACTTTGATTATGTTTTCCTCATGAAACAAGTAGATAGTTGTCAGGCAGCAGGTCTTTTTTGGATAAGAAACATTTTTCAAGTGGGGGTATCACATAGATTGCTACTTTCAGCATGTTACTTGATAGTTTTATAAAGCTGAATATAAATTATAATTAGAACTGCAGTGCAAGGAAAAGTGGTTTGAGTTGAGTACTGCTTGTTTTTCTTATACTTGACTTTGAGTGGCATTCAAGTAATGTATTTAAAAAGTAATTTATTTTTTCATGCCTCTCAACCTTTTTGTTTCCATCTAGATATTAAGTAAGCTGTCATGCAGCCAATGCATTGACATTTTTTTTTCTTCTACACTTCATTTTGTCTTGATTGGACTCTCATAATGACGGTTTGGCACCCAGGGCAGCGTATTTAAAGTTCCAGTTTTTGTGGTTTTGAGCATAGCTCCTCCCCTTTCTAGTTAGCTGCACCCCTTCCCATTGGCCCCACCCATTCAGCTGTCTCCTGCAGCCCCCCTTTGATTTGAAGTCACCAGCCGCCACTGCTCCATACCCTCCCCATGAGGAATAACAGAAAATAAATCCTTAATGTCAATAGTAACAAAAATGACATCATCCTCATAGGAGTGGAAGAAACCACTTCCAGAAAATGCCAAGAATCCTTAGAATATGGGAGTTGCCGACAGGAAAAGTCTTGAGTTTATAATCAACATATTTGGCCAAAGGCTCAGTCTTTGATCCCCCAGAAGCGACAGTAGGTCTGAGAAGTGGGTTGTTGACAAACTTATGCATCTTGGGAATACCAAAAATCCCAGCTACCTTGGGTATGGCAAATTGCAGGTATTCCTTGAGGTGGAGTGGAATGCAAGATGTAATAAAAATATCTTCCAAGGCTAAATCAATACCGTGGTAGGCAATATTGATTTAATTGAGGGACACTTTCACAGAGAATGTCTATTGTATAAATACTCAAAACATCTTGGAAGAATACAAGTTTTTATCCATGACCACTACACCACCACCTTTGTCTGGTTTCATGATGCGTATGTTGTTGTCCCTGGCCAAAGAGAACAATGCATACCTCTCAGCTTTGTTCAAATTATAAAATTTTGGTTTTCTGTTACAACACCACTCCCTAATGCAGTTTTCACATAACCATTAAAAAATTCCAATACTAGGTAACAATGGAGAGTTAAAGACACTAGATCTCTTAAGACTGTCCATGTCACAAGTTGCAGGGGGCAAAATACACACCAAATTAAGTTTCCTAGTGAACAGCTTAAATTCTGTGACCAGGTCCACAACAGAAGGTTGCCTAGAGGGCACAAACTTAAAACTCTTCTGTAGCAAAGAACCCGCTGCATCAGAAATAGGCACAGCAGAATAATTGAAGATCTTAAAACCTTTGTAGACAGAAATATTAAAAGTACCTTCATAGCCATTTGGAAGAGAATCATCTACAATTACCTCTGATACCTCTAGTTTAGACGCTGGTCTGGTCCTCGACTTTGGAAGCTGGTTCCTTCGAAAAACCTGCCTGTAGGAATTACTGTTGTTGCTGTTGTAATGGTTGTTGCTGTTACCAGCATCACCATCAGTACGTTTCAACCTCTCTCTCCTCTCCTCCAGCTTCTTAGATCTTCTGGGACCCACATTAACCAGTATCATCGGGGTAAAGTTGGTCAGCTGACTGGTCATTAGAGCAGTCATTAACTTCCCTCTGAGTATTGCCCCCAGGTGGATTAGGATAAACTCTCTTGTGTGCGCATAATCGTTGGTGTCTCTCACAATTTTCTTTTGTTTCCTTTTAAAAGAGGTATTTTTATAGTCTTGCAGTTTCCTCAAAACACCCCTGTAATCGTGCAAATGGAGGGGGAATAATAAATCCCTTTTGATTTCAGAGTCCCAATTACACATGTTGTCCTCCAAAACAGTAAGGCGTCGCATACTGTCTTTTACCATAATGTTATTCAATTCTATCCCTGTATGATCGAAAAAGTCCAAAAGCTCCATGTGAAGTACTGAACCAAAGGCAACACCATTGGGGCATTTATAAATCTGAAGGCCCTTAGGTACGCATTTGTTGGAAATACAGAAAGGTAAAAAAGATGTATCCATCTGTAGGGATTTGTATTTAAAAAAGCAAGTTCTCAAATTGATTGATTTTAGAACTCAAAGTAATCTCCTTGTCGGTATCTTGTACTGAGCTAGAGTATACATTGTCTGTATTTATGTCCCCAAACAAATATTTCACTTCTAAACAAGCCTGGATGTCATCCTGCTGATCTGAAACAGGAGCAGAATTATTATCCTCACCAATAACACGGTTAAGCTGCATACTGCTCCTCAGGGACAATAGTTCACGTTCATCGTTAAAAGCAGTTCTGTCCATAGAAATGTTAGTGCTGTTTGCATTGCAAGAATGCATAACTTGCGATGTACTACCCTGGGTTAAAATACCTGTTAAAGTCTGTGCATATGATGTTGATCCATGCAACGAACAAGTAAGGTTAAATCCCCAGTGGAATTGATATTGGCAGCATAATCATCGGTAGAACAACCAGAAATGACTTGTAATGCTGACTGTGACATCCTAAAATTTCCAAAACATTATTTTGACATTTAAACATTATGAAAGATAGTGTTCCACATTTTGGAGATAGAAGTTTGGGAGCTGTGCTGGGGAAAAGTACCAGTAACATTTAGGAAAGAAAGGAAAACTGAAACAACCTGGCTGAGTAAGCGGTAGCAAAAAAAAAGTCTTCATCTGCCCTAAAGTGAGACAATGACGAGACAGCAGATATATTTACACATATCTTGATAAATGCATCCACAAGTTTCTCATAAATTATGGCCCATCTACAACACTGAGGTTAATGGATGCAGCCCTGGAGCTTCCTTCAGTATCAAGGGCTTGTTAACCCTGGCAGAAAGGGTCTTTTCAAACAAAAAGAACTTGAAATTGTTATTGTGTCCCTGAGTGTATTAAGAGTGTTTTTACTCATGCAGTAAAAACAATCAACATGCTTGTCCTGTGGAGGAAACTCATTGCCACATTTGCATTTTTGTAATGCATGCTCATACCTCACACCTAGATTTTCGCAGAATGCACAGATTTTTGCCTTATATTTTTGGTCTGGTCCTCATAACAGTTGCCAGTTTCTGGCAAATCAGATTTCATATCCTTCTCAAAAAACGGAAAAAATGGCGCTGAGAACACTTATGCTTTGTAAAACATCTGCATTTCAATTTTTTGTTCTAGAAGTAGTCCCAGTGGATCCCAGGGGTGGTATGTGGGAGACACTGGTTGAATATAGGGAACTTTACTGGCAGCTATTACTAGAAGCAAATAGACCTCCGGGTCTTAATGACATGATATCTTTAGCTCCAGTTTTAAAACTAAGAAAGCTAAGCTCTAAATTCTGTCATGATTTTTATAAATACAAGTCACACATGGTTTTTATTTCAAGAGTTTCTATTTTAAGAGTTTGTGAATTAATGTTTGCTTGTGCCACATGGGGGAGCCAAAGACCACAATTTTTAGTGTTATTTTTAGTGTTATCTTGAATAAGTTTTACAGTTTAAATTAATTACATACAGATGTAGTTTTTTTTAAAGAATAGTTTTTCCAGTTTTTTACAAAAAGTTTTAGAACATGAAGTTATTTTAATAAAAGGAAGGACTTTTAGTAACTAGATGTAATATTAAATTCAAATACTGGTATGACCATATAGGGATTGTATAAAACAACATCCTGGTTTTACTGTTGATTTTTTTAATTATTTTTTTAATTGATTAATTAATTGGAAAATTGGTATACATATATAAAGGGGATTTATGGGACAGTCTATTATCTGATGAAGTTGATGATGAAAACGTTACTTGTATTTTAACAGCGTTAAAGAGTTTTCATTCTGTGCTCTGTGTGTTATTCAATAAATTGTTGCTTGGTTGTCTACATCCAGCCTGGTTGAGTGAGATTTCATATCCTTCAGAAAATGCAAGAAAATTCATGTTAACCAAAATCATGTTATTCTAGCAACTTTCTAAGTTTATAAGATCAATATTTAAAGTCTGCCTCTATTTTTGGGCATTTGTCCCTCAATTATTTTAGGCTCTGTCCAGATTTCTTTCTCTAAGAAGTTGAGAGGTATGTAGCATGCTCCATTTTTACAGCACAATAAACATTCTCAACAGTCTCTTCTGGGTAAGTAACAACAAGAATAAACAACCAGCAGAACACCAGAAAGAAGCGATTCCAAAATGGCTGCCATCCTATAAGCAGTGTTTTCACAGAGCTCTGCCACTCTCCTAAAATCTAACTCCTAATCTTGAGGATTGAAGCTCTTTTCAAACCACAATAACTTTACAGAAGACTTAAGAAGCTTACCTACTGTGCTTACCAACATTGTGAGAGAGCGAGAGAAAATCTGAGGTGAAGGATTGTGCCTGATCTGTGGGTCTCCTTTACTAGTAGGCCGGATTACATGTGCACTAGGCCTCGGAGGCCCTCCACTCCTGTGAAGAAAAAAAAATCAGTGTAAAGATACTAAAACATGTCAAAAGAACTGGATCACATGGAAACTCAGACTACTAAAGCAAAATTTTCAACTATTGCTTCCCCAGAAAAAGAAGTAACCACAAAAAGGGCTAGAACTACTAAACAACAAGAAGGGCCTAAAGTAACACCAGTAACATCAAGAGAGAAACCAGACTCAAACTACATGGAAGAACTAAAGACTGCTCTTTTACCTATTCAAACAGCAATCCAAGGCCTCTCACACCAACTTAAATCCTTCAATGAATCTATAGACAGAATCTTAACCAGGATGGACAAAACAGAAGCAAGGATGATGAAAAATGAGATTAAAATGGATCAGCTACAAAAAGAACAAAATAATAATGACTCAAACATAAAGATAATACAACAGAAATTAATTGATCTCGAAGCCAGATCCAGACGTAACAACCTTATCATTAGAGGCATCCCAGAAAATATAACACAAACAGACTTGTTAGAAAGCATCTCTGAAATTTTTTCCATTTTCCTGGATAAAGAACCTCTATCAGACAAAATAATCATTGAACGTGCACACAGAGCCCTAAGACCAGCAAGTGACAGCACTACTCCGAGACCAGTATATGTTAAGATTCTAAACTACCAACATGTGAATAAAATAACAGTTGCTTCAAAAAAAAAGAAATTTATATTATGGAAAGGCTCAAAAATATCCCTATCTTCGGATCTTCCAACCCCAATCAAGCAAGGGAGACAGAAATTAGCTCCCTTCTGTGACTACTTGATTAAAAAGCAAATCAGATTTCAAATGAGGTATCCGAATACCCTTAATTTTACCCATCAAGGAGTTCAGCTTTCAGCACGTAACTATGAAGAAGCAGTAGTCATCTTTGAAAAAAACATTTAGAGAGCATCCAGACAAAGTAACACAAAAGGCTTAGCTGAGATATAAAATAAAAATCCAAAATGTGACATTGCAAGATAAAAAGCATCAGTAACCTGTGGACCAAGGTACATTCTCATTGTCAGCCTCATTCTGCACCTCTCAAACTGACAGTCTGGCATAAGCTACATAATTACTTAAACTCTGCCTAAAAAAGACAGCGCTTGTAAAGAACGCTTTCAGTATATGATGTTAGCTATAAAAGAAGTCTAAATCCCCAAGCAACGCACTTCCGAAGAGTGTGAACAATATATGAAAGTTATTCGAGGAGCTTTCTATGTGCAAACACACAAACATACCGGATTAGTTAACTGGCGAACTTTTCTCTGGCTCTTCCTTGGCTAGCAACAGCTACGGAGGGTACAAAACCTACAAGACAGTCCCTGGATAAATCTGTGTAATACAGGCCTCCCAAACAAGACATTTAGACCTCCGACACTTCGACGACACTTAACCTCCCTTGATGCAAAGCGCTCTTAAAGCAACAGCACTTATTAGTGCTTCCTCGACGATTGGAAATCACTGGCGTTGGCTCCTAAACAGTTATATAGCGTATAAATATAGTAAAAGCTGATAGCCTAAGAGTCTCTCTAGCAGTTATACACTTGTTCATAAGTTTCTACATTAAATCACAGTTCCAGTAAAAAGTGCGTACATTGTCCATTATACAGTCACCTAGTTGATTGCAGGACTACTAGTCTCCAATCGTTTGCACTGAATATTTTTCTTGATAAATTTGGCATACAGCACCACCGACTTACCAAAAATTGATTTCCCTATGAGTGCACACTTTTTCCTGCGTATACATTTAATGTTCTCGTTAAGCGACAGTTCAGTTACTTAGGTGGTTAGGATACAAACTTGCTAGGGGAACTATAGCGATGATTTGATCACAGGGAATGATTTGGGGCTGTTTTCCGACACGTGGACACTTGTTAACTGGAGCCCTACCTGCTCGCTGACAGATTGTAAGAATAAAAGCCCTCTGAAACCGGAAGTTTATTATTTGCATATAAAAGCTAGATGCCAGTTGCCAGAAGGTAGCTCACAGTAAAAAATCAAGGTGTTGTAATGAAATACTTGAGTACAAACTACACTCAAGACTGACTTTTTCTTCCAAAAAAGTACAAAGCACACTCAAGATTGACATTTTCTTCCCAACGACTTCACTGCATCTCCCTCCTGATTTGCATGGTTTCCCATGGACTGTAGCCATCACCCAATATGCAACTACAAAAACGTTGCCTTGACTGGTAAAATAAAATCTTACTTCTGGTGAACATAATGCACTTGTATTTTGGATATTCACTTCATCTAGTCTTTTGAGCAGAGCTTCTCCAGACCCCAGGTGGAAACCAGGTATAGTGACAGAGTTTAACAACAAAAGCTGTCTGGGGTTATGGATTTGTCAGCTGGTATATAAGTGAAAATATGTCAGTTCTCTTGAGGCTGTTAACAAAAGAAATCTTCGGGGAACTCTAAAATGGTGCTTGGATACAACACGCATTCAACAAATGACAGTTCTGACCCCACAAAGCTCTCATTGTATCTCAGTCCTGCCTTATATGACAAAGACTGGGTTTTACCAGTATACAAAATGCAGGCTTTACTATACACACAACAACAGAAATGTATCACTTTATCTGACTAAGGGAGCATATCTGTCATTTACTGTGAGCCTGATTAATGTAGACCTAACTTTAAGTGGAGAATTGCAACTAGGAGACAATGTTACACTCATGAGGCACTCTAAATGCAAATATAATGACTCTAAATTAAAATCATTACATTGAAGTAGAAATGCGCTGCACAAGGTATAACAAGCCTTTTTAAAAAAAAAAAAAAAAAAAAGGTCAATACTTTACTAAGCAGGTCTGTAAAGCTTTAACAAGGTTATAGATCAACCCTGCTCTGCTTTATTGTATTATGTTCCTTTTTACTAAATGAAGACCGTACTATAGTTAGAGCAGACAAAACCCACATATTCAGTATGGATGAGATCTATGAAATTTGCTAAGAAAAACAAAATCAATTGAATGGGTAACAACAGAGTATAATTATGCTTTTCTTATCCTTAAAATAAGCACCCACTAGAACAAATGACTACAGATCAAAAAATTAACTTAGTGTCCTATATATAAGAACATATGCGGGGTTATAGTCTGAACAAATATAATACATGTAAGCATAGAAATTAGTCACACTATTGGCTTGTGCACCATAGGTGTGCAATAATATATGGTTAATGTGCCCTCAGTAATATGGGCTTTCTTTTCTATGTTCACACATATAGACAGAAATTGGGACACTGCAGAGTAGCCTATAGCAGTTGTCATTAACTACATCTTAATGTACAGTAATTAGCCAAGAAAGCATGATGATACAGAGGTATTCTTATACTGCAGTCTTTTTTCTGACAGAAAGACGTAATACCTATTAAGTATTACTTATCAAAACCAACTGAAAAAGAGTCAATAACTACAAATGGTCACATGTTAGAAGATATCGTTGACCACTTATTGCATTGCATAATGGGCTTTCTAGCCTTTACACACATTATATGGTGTCTGTAACTACTTTTCATACTGCATTCTGCTGTCTCTAAGCATATGTGCCAGATAGGGTCAGTATCAGTTATTGAAATGTGGGCTGATGTTTGTAAACCTGATGTCCTGGACATACCACTTAACTGTACAGAGTTTTTTTGCAGAATGTCCAGATTTTTGTCTCTTATTGTTGATCCATTTTTCATAAAATTGTGGTGGGGATTTGAGTTCTTCTCTCTCCTCAAACACCCTTTGGTTCTGCAGGAGGAGAAACTAATGAATAATTGCGCAGGAGTAACTCTTTGGACATACATAAACTTGTTACTGGAGATTCTCCTTCATGAAGGGAATAGTCATTAAAGACCCCAAAATTTATGGCACGGACCTGGGATCACTGGGCGAATTGCCCAATCTACATATAGTCCCTAATTGGGAAAGTTCCCCCCCTCGTATGTGTAAGGAGAGCTCCACGTAAGAAGATCAATACCTTAACTAACAATATACAACACCCATATATATGATTTGAAAAGAGATAATAGAAATATGTAACTCTGCATGTATATACCTTTATTTGGCAGGGGTTTAAATATGTGATAAGCACTGCATGGGCTTTGCTATGCATTTTGGTATATGGCGTGTTAGAAAGTATTATCTGGGAACAATACCTTTATCTTATTTGGGGATTCCAAAATCACGTTACTTTAGTTTCCCAGACCATTCCGGGCTTAGGGGGAGGTGGATAAGCACCAGGATTAAGCGGGAAGGACTTAGCATACTTGCCCTCATGCTCATAATACAGTGTGTTAATAATATACAGTGTTGTTTCTTTTCTGTAAGATATTCCCTAGAGCTTAAGGTACTTATTGCATTCATATGATGTGGAACATAGAATCATGGAACATTAAGGGTCTACAATCACCAAAAAAAAAAAAAAACTACTTATGCATTTAACTTTGAAATCTCCCTCGAATATTACCTTTCTGCAAGAGACTCATTTAATGAATCAGCAATGGCAACAAGAAAAATCAAGACCATGGATCAAAAAGATCATAGCGTCAGAAGGCACTACGAATAGTTCAGGAGTAGCCATTATTATTAAAAACAATTTTGGGGCAGATATAGAAAAGGTGGGGTCAGATGAGGAGGGTAGGTGGTGTTATTTCACTACAAAACACCCTATATTAACTAAACCTATTCTAATTATAAACATATATGCCCCCTGTACATCCCAAGAAACTTTTTTCATAAAATTGTACAACCTCATCACCTTATTTCCTAACCATTATTATATTATTGGAGGAGATTGGAATTCAGTACAGGACCCCAAAACGGACAGATCAAATCCCAAAGCGAGATTTAACTACTTAGCCCACAAAACCATTATTGAATTGAAAGAAGACTTCAATTTATTTGACCCCTATATATTTTCGGACCAGGTACAGAAAAAGAAAAACTACACTTTTTTCTCCTGCTGTGCCAAAAGTTGGTCTAGATTGGACTTTTTCCTTATGTCTTTGGCATTCTATAACATGGACATTTTGTTCACCCGATCTCCGAGAACACTTTCAGACCACTCGAAGATCTTTATAAGTATTCACCAACATACCACGGACCCTTCAACCAGAACAGATATCAGTTGGAAGTTGAACCCCAACCTTTTAGGGAGAGAGGAAATAAAATCTATAATTACTGAATATCTAGATAGTTTTCTCCAATCAAAGGACTCCTTCCAATCTCCCATAGACTGTGAATGGGCTGCAATTAAGTCAATGATTAGGGGTGCATTGATAAATAAAGCCGCATATTATAAAAAACTTCGGAACAAAAAAGAAAGGGAATTAACTGCCCAACTCCATAAAGCAGAAGAAGAGTCCCAAGTGCATCATACTACAATACTGGAAGAACGTATACTCCGACTACAAAAAGAACTTGTCTCCTTACAAGCAGATAACCTAAGTTTTCATGAGATTAAATCCTTAGCATTATACGCAGATGTAATACATAGTCCCTCTAGATTTTTGGCCAGAGTGATCAATCAATCTAAATCCTCTACTTTTATACCAGAAATACAATTCCAAGGCAAGGATTACCAGAAACCTACTCAAATTATTAAAATCTTTGAAGATATCTTCTCCCAAACATATGGACCCTCTGAGAATATGATTGATGAAACAGAAATGCATTCCTTTCTTAATAACCTAACCTTTGCCAAACTAACAGAGAAACAAAATAAATTTCTACAGAGGGATATTAATTCACAAGAAATTATTTCTGCAATAAAAAACCTTAAACCCAATAAATCCCCCAGCCCAGACGGTTTTACGGCAGAATTTTATAAAACTTTTAATATGAAAATAGCGAAAATCTTAAAGTTATTGTATAATTATATTATTTGTAATGGGTTTAAAGATATCCATTTGAACGCCTCTAGAACCGTCCTCATCCACAAACATAATGCAGACGCAAAAAATCCGGGGAACTACAGACCCATCTCCATGATTAACTTAGACATAAAAATTTTAGCCACGATCCTGGCCAATAGGCTCAAGGCCGTTATCTCATATGTTATTTCTCCCGAACAATCGGGTTTTATTCCAGGTAGACAAACTAATGATCAGACCTTACTCTTAGAAGCATTGATACATCATTCTAATTTAAAAAAACACCTGATATACGCTTTAGTAGTAGATGCATCAAAGGCGTTCGATAGACTAAGTACTAAATTTTTATTTACTATCTTACCATATTTTAATATCCCAATCTCTTTTATAAACATATTAAAAATTCTCTATTCTACAGCATATACCACTCTACAAATCAATAAACATATATCTAACAGAATCAAAATTGTTAATGGGGTTAGGCAGGGTTGCCCTCTTTCCCCTCTCCTTTTTAACTTATATATGGAACCACTTTTCATGCTTATCAAACAAGATACCTTTCACCACCCCCCTAATATATATAACTTAAAGATTTCCCTATCGGCATACGCAGATGACCTGAACATATATTTCACCCTCCCCAGCTCTGACCCAAGTAAAATAATGGCTTCTATCAAAAGATTCTCTAACCTCGCGAACTATAAGATAAATAGGGAAAAATCCTTAATATTCCCTTTAAACATTCACTCGAGGTTACCTAACATTACACTATCTACAGAGACCAAATTCAAAGATCAAATACAATACTTAGGTATTCAATTTTCGCAAGGTAACCACAGTTACTATCAGGACAATGTAGTCAGGTACTGGTCAAACGTACAAAATGATATCATAAGATGGTCTAAACTCAAGCTCCCGTTTTTGGCCAGAACAACAGTGATTAAAATGAATATTCTCCCTAGGCTTCTCTACTTATTTCAAGCAACTACTAACACTCTCCATAACAATTTTTTTAAAAAAATTATAACAACTATTTCTAAATTTATCTGGGCCCCTAAATCGGTCAGGATTAGCTACACAAAGCTTATTTGTCCTAAGGAACAGGGGGGACTGGGCCTACCGGATTTTAAAACTTATTATGAGATTATTAACGCTAGTAGAATTTTTAAAATAGCATCCTACAAGAAGAATAATCCGGCATGGGCCCCACCTTGGATGTCTCTCTATAATAATTATATTAAAACGTTAAAATTCAACCCTGCCGCCCTCCCATTCATAAATGAAGATAACCTAGGGACCCTAAAACATACAAAAAACATAATATTTAGCATAAAATCCTTACAGACAATCTTTAAATCGATTAAAGTCTCATACTCGTTTGGTCTTTTACAACCACTTCATTTAAACCCTAATCTTAAGCTAAACGGTGACATGCTAAATCTGGAGCAATATCCCCTACTACTAAATACCTCTATCTCGGATCTTTTCCCCTTTAGACACCAATCAATACCTGATATGAGAACTAGTCTCAGCCTACCATATAAGTACTTAATGATACTACGACAAATTAGAGAATTAGTAAGTAAATACCTAGAACATCCACTAGTTTCGGACAATGATATCTTAACATGTAAAACACTAATAAATCTCCTGCTAAGTGGGAAAAAAATTACCTCAAATGTGTACAAAGTCATTATGACGCTTAGATACCAGAGTAAACTAATTGTTTCGAAATTCTGGTCAAAAATCAACCCTGATATTGACCAAAACCAACTCGCAAAGGCTATAAACCTAAGCACTAAATCGATTCCCTTTAAGAAGATGAAATACACCCAAATGATGATAGTAAACAATGCGTATTTTACCCCCACGACCCTGAACAAAATTTTCCCTAATTTATCCCCTGAATGTAAATATTGCCCAAAACAATCGGATGATATCCTGCACTCGTTTTGGAGCTGCAAATGTTCCTACAAGCTATGGTGTGCCTTGAGGGTGATTCTTGAAAAAATCGGTTATGAAAAATCCACCCTGTCATGGGAATTTACCATTCTTCATATTCCCCCCTTGGAGTATCAGAAAGAAAGTACAAGGTACTCATTCCTATATTTATGTTAATCAAATATTACATCTCCTTGAATTGGAAAAACAGAAACTCCCTATCATGGGAAGGATTTAAACATATAGCTATTAATTACCTTAAGGCACATAAATACCTGTTCCACAATATTAAACACAAACCAGTTGTGAAGGAATTTTGGGAAATCTTATCTGAACATATACTTAAATAAGTACTACTATCTTACAGATACCAATTGTCCTTAGCACGCTGTATTTGAATTATATAGGATTTGATATGGGCACAGTATGAATTGTATATAGTTGGTGTTTTCGATGTTCTTATCCTATATACAAGTTGCATATTGTATTTCTCATTTGGATGTATTGTATGTAAGTGTTTCTGTCATGTTATGTAAGATTGAAAAATTGCAATAAAAAAGAATTCACAAAAAAAGAACACCAGAAAGAAGAAAAGTGACAGTGTTGCAACAGTTTTTTTAATGAAGAGCCAGGAAAAAAAACATGAGGCACCAAAACTTAAACCTCAGAGTCAAAACCATATGTAAGACAATAATGAAGAGCAAGAGAACCTTGCCAATATTGAAAACTCTAAAAGTTTTAAGAAAGGGAAACATGATGAAATACCCAAGTCTGGAGAAGAGGAGAACAGAAAAAAATGCATTATTGAAAAGGTAACTGGTACTTTAAAGAGAGTAGATATATTGAAAACAATGAACCTTAAGATATTTTACTGCAAGAAATAAAAACCTTAGAGAAGTTAACTGTTGCCAGATGCCAATGTCAGATGCATGTGCTTCCCAGTGCAGCAAAAATTATATGGAAAGGAAGGTCTATTCACAAAGCATTCTGGTTAAAGGCAAGAGGTTTAGTAGTATGGGAAAGTTGGGTGATGAGCTTTCTAACAGATGACAGCATTTTATATAAACAGAGATAGATGGATAGCTATATACCTAAACACCCTCAAAAGACTACTTCACTCCTACTTATTTCTTCACAGAAAATGTAACTGCACTCCTCACCCCACACCTCCCAACCTCCCCTCTTCCTTTTCTCCTGGATAACCTTTTTCCCTTTAAAACATCTCACTTATACCCAGACTATAAATTATAATCTATCTCCACCCAGCCTCTCGATCTATGCTTCTCATCCCTTCCTTCATAATTACTTTTTAGCATCTTAGCCACTAAGTATTGCATACTTTTTCTTTCTAATATCTGACCCAGTATAAAAAAGTGTACAACTACATATTGAATGCAATTTATATGAATCTTTTCCTATTGTCATTTCAATTTGTTTATGTAACTTACAATGTGATACTTCTATATGTTATGTAACTTGTTATGTGGAGCTTCGCTGCTTAACCAAAGTGAAAATTATATACTTTATGTAACTTGTTATGTGGAGCTTTTCTCCCCGGGCCTCCACTGAAAACGGGCTCTCGAGCCCAGTGGACCTCCCCGGTCACCAAACTGGAATAAATAAATAAGTAAATAAATAAATCTGTCTATCTATATATACATGTATGTATATATATCCATCCATATATACCATGACGGCCTCTCTCCCATACAGTAATTAAGGAGCCACAATCCTCACCACTGACACCAGTGAGAGATGATCACTAAAACAGGAATGAATTTACACAGTATGTTCAGATACAGCTCTCTGCATCAAGCACAATTTCCCCCAAGAGAGCATAGGGAACACACTCCAGACCTGGAACTCCAGATCCCAAACAAGACTCACTTTGGAGTACTGTGTCCCAGTTCCAAGTAGCTCACACCCATACCTGGGTATTTGATTTTCACACACACACACACACACACACACACACACACACACACACACACACACACACACACACACACACACACACACACACACACACACACACACACACACACACACACACACTCCTTTGAAATGCTGGCACAGATTTACTAGCTGTACCTCAGACTATAAGGTAACCACTCTTCCACCTGTCAACCACTCTCAGGCTCTTACAAGGGTATCTGATTATACTGAGTAAAATCAATACTAGTATAAATGGTAGAGGGTAATCAAAGCAGCAAGGCTTTTCAGAGTGGCCAATGCATCACTAAAATAAGCACAAGTACTCAAGATGATAAAGGTATTCTCTAAAAAGACCAACCACAATGAAAGGGATAAAATATTTAATGATAGATAATAAAAATAGAAAACATGAGAATACTAAATATCTAAGTACAATAAACACAAGAGTTTCAATCACAGGAGAAATAAAAATAACACAGTTGGACAGATTCAAACAGAAGCAAAAAACAATACGTAACTAATCTCACTATATTTCCTGACTGTCTAAAGAATAACTGTTCCCCAACTAACTTAATTAATACAGCAAGGCAAGATTAGATGCTGAGATGCTTACTTACACAAGGCAAGGTGAGGAGCTTCTAACAGACTAAAGTGAACTCAACTAACTGACTATGATAACTGACACAGATTTTTTTATATCAGGTTCAAAGAAAACAAAACAAACTGCTGTGAGGTTTCCACCCTCTCAGTGCTGGTCATAGAATGACATCACATTTGATCGCCTGACTCTGATGCAATACATACTCAGAGCTTTGCTAAGATCTGTTTCAGTATTTGAAAACTGTAGAACAATTTCAAAAACATCTACTCTTCTCTTCCAGAATTCTTTGTTTAAACATATACATTTAATAAGTTATAGTAACACTGCAGATACTTTTTTTAACATAAGCATCTGTATAAGTCAGTGTGATATTCAAATGACACAACATTATTTACAAGACTCCAGCTAACTATGCTGGCATATGCTACACATGCACTGCCCCATTCTCCCTGGCACAGATGGCAATACCTCACATCGTCACATATATGTACTGTAGATATATACGGATGTGTGTGTGTGTGTGTGTGTGTGTGTGTGTGTGTGTGTGTGTGTGTGTGTGTGTGTGTATATATATATATATATATATATATATACACACACACACATATAGATAAATGTCACAATGACAATGGTGCATATGACTGAAGCTGCTTGAGCAATGAAAAAAATGCACCAAATGGCAGAGGGCTACAACACTGAAATGGAGGGAACTGCAGGCAATAGAGAATAAGTGGAAGAAAACAGTTGACAAGGATATCTTAAGGAAGCAAGCAGCAATTTTGGCTAATAAGCTGAGACAGCAAAAAAAATATAAAGGAGTATATTGCAATTAAGATACCCTCTGAGTGGTAAATTAATAAGATACCTGACACAGACAGGGGACATCCTTAAAATACCTATGAAGCACTATATATGGAAAAGGAGTTTGAGCTAACATAGGGACAGGAAGATGAAAAAAAATTGTTTGAATTAAATCTAAAAAAAATCTCAGAAGAGTATGCACACATGTAACTGGGCAAATCACTAGACAAGAGATAGAAGAGCATTGGAAAAAAAGATGGGAAATTGCCAGGCTGGGATAGAGTTCTGTTAGAGATATGGCAGTTGGGAGCTCAGGACATCAAGGGATGGTACCATCTTTTTAATAAAATACTAAAAGGACAAAAGGTCCTAGTGTTCTGGAAAGAAGCAGTAATCTCACTATTAACCATGCTGTGGGTACTGACTAACCTGGGCTTCTATAGCCCACAGCAGTCCTAAATCATGATTATAAGGTTATTACTTCTATAATTGTGGGGCAAATAGCAAAAGTTCTTCCAGGTGTAATCTGCTTAGACCAGTGAAGTTTTATCCAGGGGAGGCAACATTTGACAATATTGGTAAAAATGATACACAGAGAAGCTGAAACCTCTAAGAAACTGCTCAAGGGACTAAGTAGGGGTGCCCCCTGTCCCCACTTCTGTTCACCTTGTATCTGAAGCTGTTAGCAGCATAGATTAGGGCTTCAGAGGTATGTGGATGGCAAAGGCAGACAAGCGACTTTAAGCTGGCAATGTTTGTGGAGGATCTCTTAGTGTTCCTATCAAATCCACACAAGGAGGAACTCTTTCAGATGTCGAGACATTTTAGAAGGATAAGTGGATACAGGATAAATGAGCAGAAAACTAAGGCTATTTCAATTAATTATTCTCCATACTATCAGCTGGTCCTAATTTATCCAACCCTGTGGGGTCATTGCCAGATGAAATGCCTAGTGATATGGACGACTGCCTAATGGAGACCTGGTCTTAGATGTGGAATAAGATACAAAGATTAGTACAGAAGTGGAAAACCTTTATGGTAGGTGTAGCTCATAGAGTGTTGGCTGTAAAAATGTTTATAGTACTGCTTATTTTGTACTTTGGGCAGGCATTTCTGTATAATTTAGGGGAGCGTAGATGAAAAACTTTGACAAAACTAATGTCAAACTTTGTTTTGGGTGGAGGAAAACCCAGAGTGAAATACGAAATGTTATGCAGAGTTCATGTGATGTAGGGGGAATTAACACTGCCAGATTTACATGAGTATCATATGGCTACACAACTAAGATGAGACATATTTAACTGATTGGAAAGAGTTAGTCCTAGATGAGTGAAAGGACAATGAAATGGTTAGAAAAGTATGGAATTTGGGTGATATCAACTAAAAGAATAGAAAGGGTAACTGAAACTATCAACTGAATAACTTGCTAGAAGAGAAATTCATAAAGATAGTGAGTAGATAGTGGGAGTTTGAATTGAAACATATAGGGGAAGGGAAGCCACCCTTCAAAATGGATATATCTATTACTGAAAACTGGATGCAAAGAGACAGAAAGCATATTTTTGGAAATAGTTTAGAAACATTGATAAGAGAGCAGTGTGGGCTACCCAAAAGTAGCTGGATCCAAATATCAACTCTCATAGAGATGCTTGAGAGATATAACCATAAAACCCCAAAAAATGGCAAAAATATGCCAGTTTTGAATCAAATGCTACAGGAGGCAAGGGGACAACTGAGCACCAGAAGAAGGATAATAAGTAGAGTTTATAAGGCTACATAAGCAATTGAAAGGGAGAACATTTAATGGTGTCTAGGTGGGAGAGGAATCTGAACATAACAGGACTGGTTCAGCATTGGTGGATGATATATGAAGTACCAGTAAAGGTAATCAAGGTGAGAAAATGTCAAATATTTTGTTGGAAATGTCTACAAAGGTACTTTTATACCCTGAGCAAATGGGATGTTTCCAGCATCCAGTGCTAATTGTTGGAGGTGCCAGGAAGTGTCGGTGGGTGATTCGAGACACATTTTCTGGGATGTAATAGAGAGCTACTCAACTGCCATTCAAAAGTGAATCTTTTAGCTGAGATAATACTGGGAGACAGAAGAAGCATAATATTTATTAAATTATATGTGGAAGTCAGGTAGCCAGGCCCCCAGAAGGGAACTGGTAGCATAGATGTGGCTAATATCCAAGAAAATGATAACTAGGAAATGGAGGTTGTTGGGAATTCCCACAGTAGAAGAGGTAAAGGCATTAATGAAGGTGCTTAGGCAATAGGAAGAACTATTAAAGGGAAAGAGGAGCAGATATTATAGGAACAAGGGGAGGTTAGTGACATTGTCACTTGGTAAAGCTCAAAGAGAAACATTGTTGGGGCAACACTAAGAATTCATTCTGGGGTTGGACATTAAAGGTAGGAAAAGTTTTGAAATGATTTTTTGTGGTCTCATTTTTTATATTACAAAAACCTGGCATTTTAACAGGGGTGTGTAAACTTTTTATATCCACCGTATATGTCTGTATGCATGTATACGTATACACACACAAATATATATATATATATATATATGTATATATATATATATATATATATATATATATATATATATATATATAAAATTTGTCTGTGCCAATTTTGCAATGCACATCATATTTATTTATTTATACATTTGTTAACCAGGTAAGTATGCTGTTCTAATGACCCTTTTTAGGCATGATCCAAGCCTAGAAGGCATACTTACATTGATTGTATTCTTCCTTGAAAACTTGAGCCTCTGTAACATTTTTGTATATAATAGCATATAATAAGATGCATTTGTTGTATCAATGGCCATTGTAACATGTTTATATTCAGAAGAATCTAGTTAGCTATAATATGCCTTAGCAAACTTTTTTTAAAATCATTAGAATACAAACATAGTAAAGCAATATAGTAACATCAATAAATGTATGTATTATAAAGATTAATAGCATAAAAAGAGCAGTATAAAAAAGCAGTATAGTATGAAACAAGGGAAATAAAATCAGCAATGTGAGGAATAAATAGTGATTAGAAGAAAAAGGAAGAGAGAGAGAAACTGTAAAATTATACATTTGCTAAGCAAAAGTTTGGAATACTTGGGTGAAACGTTAGTTATGCTAGATTATCTGTGAAAATCTCTGAACGGGTAGTGTATTACAGGAGAAATAATTAGGCAACTGAAAGCAGTAGGTGAAAAATTAAATAAGACATAAAACCTCTAAAGTACAGGGTTTCATCAAACTCATCAAAACCTTTAAAACAACACAACATATCTAAAATAGTGTTTGCCTCCCTGCCATGCCTTTTTACTTTTTCAAGTCTTTATGAACAGATTCAGGCCAACAAAGCCAAATGCCACTAGCTGGGGACATGAATCTGTTCATAAAGACTTATAAAGGAAAAAGTCATGGGCTTTCAGAAGCCATATGGATGAAACATTTGATGTCCTTAAGGAGTCATTTTCAGAAATCCCATAGGCCTCCATTCCAGGAGGTTTAAGATATCACACAGTGAAAGCTCTAGCTTGACTAATTGGTTTGCCTGTGTAACTTTTTTACTTTTTGGTTTTGTAATGAAAAACATGCATATTATCCCATCTGTATATGTATGGATAATGAGACTGACCATTCCTGAAAAGTTTATACACAGTGCTACAGGCAGAGAGATATGCAAGTGTCTTTCTGTAGCCGTAGCTATAGAGTGTGCTGTATTGTGTGGTGACAAATGTATCCATTTGGATTTTTTTTAATTATATAATGATAAGAGTTTAACGACACTTCACATTTGGATTTCTTTAATTATATAATGATGAGAGTATAGCAATACTTCATAGTAGAACTGTAAACTGAGATTTGCATAGCGCTAAAGGGGAACTTAGAACATCTCATCCAGCAAATTTTTATCCACTTTTTTACGACTACAACTGTATGTTTATGTAACATACAGTGTTAATTACTCTTGAGCTTTTTCACATCTTTAGTATATTTTTGAAGAATTTTTGATAACCATGGTTTTGGAGCTATCTACATTTTTGCATTTGTAGATCTGTAGTGGAGCAATTCAATCTAGCCTTTTATCTTTACTTTGTAGTAAAAGAGTCAACATGCATTAACTGGTCAACAAAAGCAAATAAATAAAAACTGACTCCATTAGTATCTGTTTAACATTTCATTCTGATTTCAGGCTTCAAATGGATAAAGTTGGCACACACAGAAATCTAATGGAATATATACCTTACAAACATTTAGGTCACTGCATATAAAGGTATCAAATATTCAGTTACATGCTTTCAAAGAATTATTTCACCTAGAAAGCCTAACTGGAGGTGAAATTATACTATTGTCTTACAAACGTGTAGAATAAATTGCTGTGGATTTTGGGAGAGTAGGAATGCAGACAAAGGCCAAGGAATATAGGCTGACTAATTTTCAAATGATTTTAGGGCAAAATCAAGAAAAAAATTGATACAATCATTTTTAAAGCTGGATAGACATGGGTATTACTAAAATAACCAGAAATCAAAAGATTCTTGTTACAAAAGGAATAATATAGCAAAAAGAAATATTTAGTACACTGGCTAATTAACCTTTTACCTCTGTTAA
>NC_056735.1:1179085329-1179107829 GCF_019279795.1 Protopterus annectens | reverse complement strand
TGTTGGTGTGCTCTCCGCTGCTTTAAACCATGTCTCATTGACCACACAGATGTCAGCATTCTCTAGGGTAAAGAGAGCTTCTAGGGAGTGGAGTTTTTTGTTTAGACTCCTAGCATTGAGCAGTATTACCTTCAGATTTTCTTGGTTTTGATTTGCTATGTCAGAAGTACTAAAAAAGGCACTATGGGAGAAAGCAATGTTTTAGCTAATATTCGAATGTCTAGAGGGAAGAGGTGCAGACCATCCCTGGTAAAGCAGCATGGCCTGTTGACCATCTCCTTCCATGCTGACAAATATTGCACCCTCTTAGAATGACAGCAGAAACTAAGCTAATTATTAAAGTTAATCATCTTTGTTGTATTGTGGCATCATCCTTGGAGAGAGCTCATACCAGCCTGGGACACATACACGTATTCTGAGAGCTCCATGATGTCTCTCTTCATATAGTTTAGGAAGGTGCATTTTAAGTCATTTACTCCCACATGGACTATGACTGAGTCATACTGGTAATTGTGGACCAATGACCTGAGTGCATGCGTAATGTGTCGGGTCATAGCCCCTGATAAGCAACTGACTGTAACTTTCTCTTTACTCAGCCTGGTGAGAGGGACATCAGTGTGTCTCACAATGGAGTCTCCAATGACTAGAATATTGGATTATGTGGTGGCTTGCCTAATGGGCTTAGAGGTAGAGGCTCCATGAGATGTAGCTTTATGTGTTGATGTGGGTGTTGTTTTGAAAGAGCACATTTGGGGCTGCTGAGGGTATTTGTTATGTGTACTTCTTCTAGGAGGTCTTTGTGGTTTAGGAAGGTTACACATAAGTATCTCAGCATATGTGGGTCGATATGCCTGCTTTTAATTGTGCATGATCGGTGCAGCGTGTGTACTACTGACAACCTTATTGCCATTAGGAGTACTTTTATGTGAGAGCTTTGCCTTCAGTGACATTGTGTAAATACATCTCTCACATACCATATATTCAGGTGACCGAGAAGGTTGCTTGTGTCCTTTGCCAAGATCTTGGCAGTCAGGGCATTTTTGTAGTTGCCTAACCCACCAGCAGGTCAGGGGTACATATCCCACACCACCATAGGAGTCAATATAACTTAACCATGCACAAGTATTCACTGCCATGTTCTTGCTCACTGAAGGCTGCTTGGTTTGTCACATGTCCCCCTCCCCCCAGCATGCATCTGTAGACTCTGCCCTAAGGGAATGTAAATGAATGTTACACCCCCTCCCAAGAATGGATCTGCCCATTCTTTCCCAGCATTTCCATTAAACATCTGAGCTCTTAATTCAACTTGAATCACCTGGGTGGGCCATTGGCAAGTTTGTATCCCTCTCTGCCACTGCAGTTGAACAAAAAAAATAAAAAAACAACATTTGAACTTTGGCTGTGCTGTAACAAGCATTTATGTTATGGGTCTATATGCCACTGCTCTTTCTTTTACAGAAGAAATAGACTTAGAGGCCTTGTTATAAAATGGCATATGCAGATAACGTATGCTTAAAAAAAAACACAGCAGTGATTTAGAAAGGGAGATATACTGTTAACACAGATATATAGATATGTTATTGCTTCCTGATTACAAAAATGATTTTCTGTCACCAGACAGGTATATTTATGACACTCCTGCACAAAGCTGATCTTTTATGTCTTTTTATGTCAGTAATGTTGTTGATGAGCATACTTTAGACTGCATTTCCTCCCAAAAAAAGAAAGAAAGAATCCAGTGCATCACAGCACACAATGAACTAACACTTTGTCTTATTTTTCTTGATACAGCAATCGTGTGACTGGTGTGTATGAGCTTACCTTGTGTCATCTTGCAGATGCTGGCAGTCCAGGTAGGAATTAGTTTGCAATTTTGTTATCATTATTCAACTAAATCTATGATGAATTTCAATGATTATAAGGCTTAGTTTGTCACTCAGTTGTTATTCATTTCTCTATGAAAACTTGAAGGCTGTACTTTGTGCTTTATCTGTGATCAGAATCAATGACTCAATGACAGACTTTTTCTGTATTTCAACATAGCTAGCAGCCTTACTGCTGAGCACTGCAAAGGATCATGGGATAACTTACCTTTGTGTGATTAGTGAAGTAGTTTTTACTTGTAACTGATACCACTTGATCACCGCAGATGCCACAGACAGTTATATATCTCCACAGAAGTTTTATATATTCTTAATGTCTGTTGCAGCCATTGCAAATAGCCCACCCAGGATTCCAATGCCACATGGAAGAGAGAAAACACAAACTAGTTGCTTGGTTATGGGTTAAGATTCTGTTTGCCAAACATTTCGGCTTCATCTTCACAAAAGAGTAGAATTTGAATAATGGGTGATCCATCAGAATCAAGAATGAAATTAAAGAAAGATGTAAGAGATAAATAATGTCAGTCACAAATGAAACCTAGAGACTACCACGCACTCATCCTTTACACGCATCCATACACAGAAATACACATATAGTACACACAGGCACACACACACACACACACACACACACACACACACACACACACACACACGCACGCACACACACACACACACGCACACACTCATTCAAATAAAATCTTACTGTATAAACCATTCTTTATAAAGTAATGTCTCTTTATGCCTAGGTTGAGGCCTGACTAAAGGAAACTGAGTTAGAAACATTATGTATTTAATTCTTTCTCTTCGCTCTTGTTCATCTGTAATCACTATGTTTGCTCCTGTGGCTTAGAAACATATGGCGTTTAGCTTATTGAATATAAAAAAACAGGAAATGTATTTTGAAATGTGTTGGGTCTTCAGACTTGCTGACTAATTTTGTGACTGTGACAAGAGATGAAAAGTCCAGGTACTGTTTTTTTAGGAAGATGATATCATATGATGACCGCTGTTGATAGGGAAACATTGTATATTAACTATGTGTTCTGCAATGCTGTCTTTTTTGTGGTGGACTTATTTGTGAGTATTACTTATTAAGTTATGTAACTTATGAATCATAGAATAGAATCTTGGAAAATACAAGGGAACTGGGCCAGGAGGCCATTAACATCTTGCCTGTATCTGCCCTAGCTCTTACATTCCTTTTTAATGAGGGATAGGCTAGTCATACCAGGGGTGAATTCATGAATGCCCATACACTTGTTTAGCTCCCCTCTAAAGGATGCTAGTGAATGGCAATGCATAATTTGGAGAGTGAGTTTATTCCAGAGAAGGGTAGGTGCTGCTCCATGGCACCTCTCTTTCTCCACCTTATTTTGTTTATTTGTTTAACTAGATATAGGTCTCTTGTCCTCGTATTTGCTGGGCTCTTGGATTTATGAAGGTACAGAGGGTCTTGTACTATTGGGTCCCTTATTGCCCAATTATTTAAGGAGGCTATAGGATAATGAATCCAGAGACTGTGCTTCCAGTCTCTCCCAGTAGCTCAGTAGTTTTAAGCCCTTGAGCTTTGTAGTTAGGAACCTCTTTTGTCTTTCCAGTTGCTTGATGTGTCTAGTGGAATACATCCCAAAGAGGGCATTGTATTCAATGATAGGTTTAATCTGTGTGGAAAGGAAGAGAGTTAGGACTTCTTTTGGTTTTGTAGATATACCTTTTTCATTGAGTTGTACAAAGTAAAAGGACAGTCTAGTCACCTTTGTAATATGATGGTCAAATGAAAAGAAACTACCTTACCATGTTCCAAGATCTTTCACTACATGTTCATGTTGAAGGGGGTGTTATCTATACGATAGTCTAGATGGGGGTTGTTTACCAAATGCAACAGTATTGCACATTTTGATGTTTAATTTTAGTATATTTTTAGTACATCAGTTATTAACAAATGTAAGCTTATGTTGCACTGCCTTTGTGTCAGAGGGGGACTTGAAGATTAACTTGATTAACCAGAGACCCCTGTTTATGATTTGGATAGCAAACAATTAGATGTCAAATAAGAGAACTTCCAAGACAGATCCCTAGAGAACTCCACTGGTCACCTTCCTGCCACCCTCACTGTGCGAGTTCTGTTCCTCAACCAATTTTCAATCCATCTAAATACATATGGATCAAGCCAGAGTGCATTTACTTTGTTTATCATGTTGGCCTGAGGTATAGCATCATATGCCTTGGCAAGGTTAAGGTACACTGTATGGAAGGCATGCCTACTGTCCACTGCCTGTATAGCCCTCTTGAAGAAGCTTACAGATTCATTAGCGGTAGTTAAAGTCTTCCAAGATGATGATGTTTCTGCTTACAGGAAGTTCATCCAGAGTATTTTGGAATCTAACATGTTTTTCAATCGACATAGAGGGAGTCCTGTAGCACGCTGTGATCTGATAACTGATCCTATTTAGTGTGATTTGGATCATAATAAGTTCTGTGTCGGGGTCTCTTGGAGTCTGCCTCTAGGTAATGTAACCTTTCACAAATATGGATACATCACACTAATTTCCATTGGGTCAAAAGGCATGCTATGCCCAAAACACAGGTACAGAGGGAGTGCTGTCTGAGCATTTAAACCAAGTTTCATTAACCAAGCAAGTGCTCCAAATGCAGGAGGGTCTCAAGGTCAGGTAACCTGTTATTTAGATTCCTAGCGTTGAGTAGAGCTATCTTTATGTAGTCGTGTGCTTGACTTGTTTTACTAGTTAGTTTGGGAGGTCCAGTAACTGGACCTTGCCTTAAAAAGGCACTCTGGGGTCTTCAAGGGCTTTTGCCAGTATACAATAGTCTCAGAATGAGAGGTGTATTCCATCCCTGGCAAAGCATCTCCTCCCATTCTGACACATATTGGATTCCATTAGAATGCCACCAACTATTTAGTCAATTCTTAAACCCAGTCACCCTTTCTTTGTACTTTGGCATCATTCTTGGTGAAGGAAGGATTCCACTCAATACCAAGGGCTCTCCTGCTTTTGTGACATGCATAGAGAGCTCTGGCATGTCTCTTTCCATATCCCTTAGGGATCTAAACACTGAGTTAATTTACCCCATGGGCCATTACCATGTCATAAGTATATTTGTCTGGTTTAAGGTCCCTGAGGAGCCTTGAAATATCATGTATCTTGGCTACTGAAAGACAACTCACTGTCAACCTGCTTTTATATTGCCTCAATAGATAGAATTGGTGTGCTTGACTATGGAGACAGCAATTATTAGTGAACTTTTATTTTGGTTTGCAGAGTGGATTAATGTACTTGATCTGGGAACACTTACCACCTGTTGACCCTTACCTGTGGTTGTATCAGTATGTGTTGTAGTGCCTAGTTTGTGCTAGCTGTTATTCGTAATGGAGCTTGAAGGCTTGGGACAGTAGTTCTACTGAGAACTCAAATATCTTAGCTTACATTATTTTCAGTACACATCCTACTTTTTATTGCTTTCTGTTGTATTTCCCTGTGTGTGCCATCCTATGCGTATTTTAATCTGTATTTAGTTGATTTGTTCACTTTAAAGCTCTTGTGGCTAGGATAGAGAGATAGACAGACATACAGACGGAGCGACAATCATTGGAAAAAGGGAGTGGATGCCTGTGTGTGTGTGTGTGTGTGTGTGTGTGTGTGTGTGTGTGTGTGTGTGTGTATATATATATATATATATATATATACATACAGACACACATATACACGGTTACTGATCTGAGAAGAAAGTAATCATTTACACTATGGGTTAATAAACTGACCATTACATGTCACATCTCCCATGACACTAATTCAACCTACTTGTGAAAGATAATAATGTATTTACACATGGCTTGATTAAGAGCAGCCTGTAATCAGGTGTCACTCCCTTTAATCTAGAGCAGTGGCACTATTACCAAGCTGTGAAGCACTTGAGAATTCTGTCAGCCTTCTCTAGAAATTGTGTGTGTGTGTGTGTGTGTGTGTGTGTGTGTGTGTGTGTGTGTGTGTGTGTGTGTGTGTGTGTGTGTGCGTGCGTGCGTGCGTGTGTGTGTGTGTGTGTGTGTGTGTCTGTCTGTCTGTGTGTGTGTGTGTGTGTGTGTGTCTGTCTGTGTGTGTGTGTGTGTGTGTGTGTGTGTGTGTGTGAAAACAATAATTATTAGCAAACTTCAATACCCACTCTCTCACCTATTATCTAAGAGTACCACTCTGTATCTCCTTCTTCCTATTCCAACTGCATCTTTATTAGCTTCTTACTGGTATATCTATAATATCTGCATTGTCAAGGGATGTACATTGTATAATATTGTATATGGTGAAATAAGACAACATTACTGTAATATTTATTTTGCTGCTAATGTTTGTTTTCTTTTGCCCTAATAATATATCTAGCATAATGTATAATTTAGAAGTTAGGTACTTACATAAATTGTCATTTGTGCAGTCCATTTTCATTCTTTCTCAAGAATGGGTCTAGGATCTGAGCCTCAGATCTGACTCAGCTGCCTCTACAAGACTTTGGATCTGAATCTCAAGCTCCTCTCTCTCTCTCTACCCATAATGTCCCATTCCACCCCCAACTCCTCAGATCGAGTTTGCTGCCTTACCCTTGCTGTGTTATAGAGACAGAACAGAAACAAAGAAATACTGAGGCTCAAACCTGGAACATGATGGTTCCCATATCATCCAAAGATCTTCCTAGGATTGACAGAGCCAGGGGATGGCAGGGAGGGAAGGTGAGGAATAATGAAAATGGACAACACAGATGCCAAGTTATGGTAGTAAGTACATAACTTCTAAATCTGATGTTGTCCCTTTCATTCTTTCTCACAAATGGTTCAAAGTCCCCAGCTACATAACTCTCGGGAAGCCCTCAAGAAAAGACATGCCTTAGCATTGTCGAACAAAGGAAGCCCTGCTTCTGGAAACAATGTCTAACTTGTAATAAGTAGCAAAGGTATGAGTTTTGGACCAAGTGGCTGTAGCACAGATGTCGTCAGTTGGAGCTTTTGAGGAAAAGGCATATGAAGTAGCCATAGATCTAGTGGAGTGAACTCTAGAAGGCCAAGGTAACTCCAAACCTTTGTGAGAATAAATCAGCAAAATACAATCAGTGATCCATTTGACTAAAGTAATTTTGGAAACTGCTTGACCCAAGGGTTAGGAGAAAAGGACACAACAGCTGAAAAGGACACAAACAGCTGATCAGACTTCCTGATGCCTGGGTCTGTGATGATAAAAATGTAATTGTTGGTGAACATCAAGTAGGTGCAGCATATATTCACCTTTATTAGCAAAATTTTGAAATAAAACTGGTAACTAAATAAAGTGGCTAATGTTAGTCTTGGTAGGCACTTTTGGCAGAAATGAAGGGTTGGTTCAAAGAGACACCCTATCCTTATGGAAAATAGTGTAAGGAGTCCTGGCCAATAAGTCCTGGAGCTCAGAAATTCTTTTTGCTGAAGTGATAGATACTAAAAATATTGTCTTCCAAGAAAGAAAATTCATATCTCATTTGTTTGCTGGTTCAAATGGTTTCTGACTTAATTCTTGAAGGACCACCATCAAATCCCAAGGAGGAGAGAGATCTTTTATTGAAGGTCTAAGAAGGAAGACTCCCTTCATGAAAGCTTTACACAAACTGGAAGATCCCAGAGGTAATGATTAATCTCCCACATGGAAGTTGGATATATATCTTCCAAATAAAATTTAATGGTAGAAAAGCTAGCCCCATCCTAAAAAGAGTAGTGAGAAATGGGAGAATGGCTGGAGAAGGGGATGAAAAGGGGTTGATATTCTGATTGAAAGCCCAAACAGAAAATCTTTTCCATTTGCTTCTGTAAACTTTCTTGGTGGGTGCTTTCTGAGAGGCTAAGATAATGTCATGTACTAAGGAAGCAATCCTGGACTGTCTGTTACTGGAAGTGGAGAAACCATGCGGTCAGTCTGATGGCATGGAGATTGGGATGTTTAATTCCTGATGGATGACATAGGAGATCCTGAGTGGGTTCTAGTATCCATGGAGGATATCTCAAATGAGACCAGAGGAAGGGCAATGAGGATGACTGAGCTCTTCAACTTGCTTGCTTTCTGTAGGAACCTCAGAATCAGAGGAAGAGGGAGATAGGAGTAGAGAAGACCTGGGGGCCAATTGTGGATCAGAGCATCCCTCAGTGACTCCCCTGGAGGGGAGATCAGAGTGAAGTACTTGCTGCACTTGTTGTTGAGGGGAGAAGCAAATAGGTCACAGCAAGGCTGGCCCCAGTGGCTGAAGATCATATTCACTACTGTTTGATTGAGTGACCACTTGTGATGAATCAGAATAGACCTGCTCAGTCTGTCTGCCAGCATGCTGGTTTTCTCCTGTATGTGCATTGCAGTAAGAAAGTGGTCTGAAGAGATCACCCATTCTCAGACCCTCATGGCCTCTCTGCACAATGGGTAGGAATGGGTTCCTCCTTGTTTGTTGATGTACCAGACTACTGACATGTTGTCTGTATGGATTGCAATAGTCCCCAGCTGAAGACTGTCCTGAAATGCTTACAACATTAGGAGAACTGCTCTCATCTCTAAGACATTGACATGTAACTTGGTCTCAGAGGGGTGCCTCATGCCTTGGACCATCTTTCCCATGAAATGCCCCCCCCCACCCCACCCCAGTTAGGAAGCGTCCATGGTCACTGTGGCTATAGGAGGAGAAAGAGAGAATGGTCTACCCAGAAAAAGGTTGTCTGACTGGGTCCACCAGCGAATATGAAGTTTGCAAATTGGATTGAGTTTTATAGGAAATGATAGAGGCTGATAAAGAATGGACCACTGAACCACCAGTATCCACTGATGGATTTGAATAAAAAATCTTGCTAGAGGAACTGGAAGAATGGCAGCTGACATTTACCCAAGAGCTTGTAACACTAGTTTTGCTGGAAGGGATGGATGAGACAGTATGTCCCGCACCTGATTTCTCAATGATGTGATGTGATATGAAGAAGAGGTAATGATGCCACTTGAGTCATAATATCCAGTTGAGTTCCTATAAATTCCAAAGACTGTACAGGAGTCAGCTTTTATTTGACAAGGTTTATTATAATATGTAGGGAGTTGGGGATCTGAAGTAAGTAATCCCTGGCTTGAAGAAGTTGATGCTTGGTTGGGGTGATGAGTAGCCAATTGTCGAGATAGCTACAACTGTCATGCATTTGGTGAATGCCTTGAGGGGCTGTGGTGAGTCCAAAGGGCAGTGCTCTGAATTGGTAGTGATTGGCTCCCAGCCAAAAGTGCAGGTTTCTCCTGGAATATCTGTCTATTTTGATATGATAGTATGCATCTTGGAGATCTGTAGAGTATAAACAAATGTCCTTGCACTGAAGAGGCAGAATGGACTCAACCATAACCATTCCAAACTTTGACTTTTTTACATACTTGATTCAGATTGCTTAGATCCAGAATTGGTCTCAGGTCTCCTGTTTTCTTTGGTACTAAAAAGAAGTGGGAATAAGTTCTGAATCCTGTTTGTTCAGGTGGGACCTCCTGTATGACTCTTTTTTTGTAGCAGCTTTTGAATCTCTTGAGCTGCGCATTCTCTCTGACTGGGTGGAAAGTTGGGGAGTTTCTTCCTTTCGACAGGAAGTGGAGGGGGAAAGGGTATGTAGTAAACTCTGGACATTATACTTAGCACCTATGCATTTTTTGTGATATTTGTCCAGGCTTCCAGATGCAGGGAAAAATGACCCCCAACTGCCTCCAGAAGTGGACATTTGGGTAGCACTTCAGGAGCACTGATAGGGCCTATCAGAGAAGGAGTCTCTGAAGCCCTGGTTTTGCAGACCCTCTCTGCCTCTGAGGTGACATCTGCCATTGAAACCTTCTTCACTGCCTCTGGAGGAAGTATCCCCAAGCGAGTCCTGGAAAGGTCCCTGGGATTTCCAGAACCACATTTTCTTACCACCTTGCTGATTCTAAGAAATGATATGTTGAGGGGGTAGAAAACTTGATTCCCACAGCGGACAGGGTCATTCCTTCCTGCTCACATTGGGTAAGCGTACCCTTCACTGATGGCCCAAACAAGGAGAAGCCATCAAAGGGGGCATTAACAAAAGATGCCTTAAAGGGTTCCATGAAGTCACATAGTCTCATCCAGGCATGTCTCCTAATGGCTATGTCTGAACCAGTTGCTCATGAGGTGCCCTCTTCTGTATGGGAGATCAGCTTCCTAAATGATTTGGCAATGGATGAAAGAGTAGCCAGCTGAGGACAAACCTTCTTGAGATCCTCCAAAGACATGGACTCAGAAAGACAGTTTGAAAGCTCCTTGATCAAATCTCTCTGTAGATGAGTAAAATGTGCCAGGTAATTTAACATCCTCAGTGTGAATGTGGCTGAAGCATATATGTGCTTTCCAAATTTGACCATCTCTCTGGACTCCCTATTTGGTGGATGGACAGAAGAGCTTTGCTCCTCTAGCTCCTTGTTAGTGAATACCACCACAACTATGGCATCAGCTGGAATTCCCTTTTTCCAGTGAAGTCTGTGTGAAGGGGAAACCAAATACTTCTCTGGGTACTTGGAGATGGGCTCAACAGTGTCTGGTTCCTTCCAAGCCTGGCAGGAAATCAGGTCAATAAGTTTATCCAAAAGGGGGGTCACCCAAGACGTAGATGTGTAAACTCCGAAAGCCTATAGGAACACTGATTCCTCAGAAGAAGGAGTTTGGGAAGACCACCCACATTCCTGTTTGAGGATATCCAGGATTTCCCCAAAGGAGACATCGTCAAGTGGTGATAGGGGGGGATCCTTTTCCCTCATCAAAATCGGTGTCTTCTGTGACAGACTCCAAAGGGGAGTCTATGTGCCTCCTTTTACATGTTCTCTTCTGAGATACCTCTTCAGCAGGATGCTTGGGAAAGGTGTTTGAAGAAAGGGAGAATCCTTCTGGGGACCCATGTGGAGGCTTCCCTGAGCTGGCTGACCCTGAGGAGCAGAGATGATGGGCTCAGAGCTTGGACCCAATGAGGTGCAAGGGATACGATCTGAGACTAGCGAAGAAGGTTCTCTGTGTAAAGAGAAAGCCCTTTCTACTACCTGGAAAGCTGAAATACTTGGGGAAACCTCTCCCCCCTTATTTGGAGCCGAAGCAGCTGAAGAAGGAAGGCTAGGGCCAGCCCCAGATCTGAGCCCTCTGGAGAGCATCAGACCCAAGCTGTCCAGGGCCAAGGCACCATGGGGAAGAGAAGGATCTGTCAAAGTAGGAGCAAACCAAGCCCCTCAGACCTTTGCCAAACTCTAGGATCCAAGACCCACTCTGGTGTGAAGATATCAAGCAGGACTGGTCAGGGATACCATCAGAGGTGAGGAAGGGAGCTTCCTCAGATCTGATGCCGAACCTGTCAGAAATCTTGGATACTGGGACTTCAAAACAGCAGGTCAGATCAGAGAAGGATATAGTATCAGTTGGGCATGTATGCCCACAGATCTGAGAGGGGACAGAGCTGGCAGGACCCCATCTGGATCTGAGCACTAAGGATGATGCTACAGAAGCTGGCCTGGACACCTTCTTTGGGGATTGAAATAACTGAGCAGGCACAACCAGAGAAAGGTTTCAAAGCAAATTCTGGTGACTGGCTCCTAGCTGTCAGTTCCAAGGATCTGAGCAGGAAGTGGATGGTACAGGAGAGCTGGTGATGGTAATCATGCCTGTCAGATCAGATGAGGCTTGTGGATCTGAGGGAGGGGCTATGATCTTTGGATGCAAAGAGGTCAGGTCCAAAGTCTTTCTGCGTTTTTCAGGAGGCTCCAATGAGTCTCTTGGAGACTTCTGGAGGGCTCGTTTCTTGGAGTCTGAGGAGCCTTGATTAGATTTAGAGGGGCTTTGAGCCCCAGGAGAAGAAGAAGAAGAAGAAGAAGAAGAAGAAGAAGAAGAAGAAGAAGAAGAAGAGGGTGGATGTAAGCCTTTAATTATTAATTTATTGCACCAGTTGGAAAAAGCCCAGGGGTTAAATGAGACACATGTCTTGCAGGCTCTCTTGAGATGTTATAGCCCAAGGTAATAAACTGGGGATCTTCTGCCCAAAAGAAGTGCATTTCTTAAAACCAGGCTTCTCAGACATGTCCACAATATTATTATAGAACTGTACACAAAAACAGTAGACTGCACACCTACACTAAGCTATATGAAAAGTAGGTCTATATTACCAGAAACAGCACACTCTACAAAACCAAACACTTAACCAGCTATAAAGCAAAAATGTTACAACTAAGGAGAGAGAGAGGTTAACCCTGTATCAGTAGCACAAAAGCTGCACAAAACGTGTTATAAATACACAACTAAAGTTAGAGATATAAGAAGGCAGCCAAAAAGGCATGAAGGAGAAATTATAGGTAATGATGAGAACCCTAACTCCAGTGAACTACTAGAAGCAAATGGAGGGAGGAGGAGAAAACACTAACTTTAACATTTAACTCTAAAATACCTAAATTTTTGAGAAATATACAAACAAGGCACACTCTCGCACTTGAGATTTGATCATGATCTTGTTCCAATTGCGGCAAACAAGATATGAGGAGTTGGAGATGGAATAGGGCTTTATTGCTACAGGGAAGAGCTCTAGAAATAATCATAGAACCCCACCCCTCCCAAGGCACAAGCATCTTACTAGGGGGTCTAACACAGATAAATGACTGATGCCAAAGGCATGGCCTAAAACTCAATGCCAAGAAATGCATTATAGAACGTTTTGGGAAGTTGGCCACCCCAGAAACAGGAAACTGTTGTCAATAAAACACCTCCAAGAGTAGACCCACTAGTGAGGAATCTGGGAGCACACAGTAACCTAGTCTCTGTGTCCAGGGTAGTAAGGAAATCCTTATATACTGCTCAAGTTATAAGTAAGGGCATGGCCTCTAGGTCCAGAGAAGTCATTGTCCCACTATACTCAGCTTTCATCAGTCCTATCATTGAGTATAATGCCCCCTTCAGTATGTACCTGACCAGACATATGCAGTATCTGGAGTGTCCATAAAGATTTCTTACTAAAAGAAGGCAGGGCATAAACACAATAAACAAAATGACGTAAGCGGATCACCCCAAAGCCTGTCTCTATAGTCAGTCTCCTACAGGCTACTGAGAGGCTATCTATGCTTGGCATACAAGGCATTCCTGACTCCCTGTCTGATGAACCTTTTGCACATTTGCAAAACAAATGGCATCAGAACTACTAGAGCTAACATAAACAGGACATGTTCGACAGACAGAAATGTATCTCAGAGAATTACCATTTTCTGGAATAGGCTCCCCATCCATGTGAAACAAAGTCCCTATTTAAGTGTAACTTGGATATTGGATGAGAAATTGAAAATTCACCCCAGTCTGGCGTCTATGTCTCTAATGGACAGAGAGTCAGTAAATCATGTCTTAGTCAGCAATTGCCCCCATATAAACATCTAAATATAGAACTTGTGGGACACATTTGGGTTGCACTTCTAGGCTTATAAAGGCCCTAGTAGTCATTAGCCTAGTATATACCTATGAACCTATAAGGAGGTCATTTGGCAGCCTGTACTCATGACCAAGACTTTCTTTGCATGAGATCCAATGATCAAACACCCATATGCAGCTGGGCAATACGAAAAAATGATTATGGGTCTTGGAGTCTATTCCCAAGATAAAAAAGTAACATTGTTGGGTCATGATAGGTCCAGAGTGCAAGCATGTAATGGCTATTGGTAAAAGACTCATCTGAAAGAAAATCTCAGAAGTGAAGAGTCATGTGTGAACCAAATGAATTGGATGTACTTCAAGTTGTTCTGTTTTTCTCCCTTATGGGAATGCAGACTACTTTCTGAAGGAAAGATTTTGAAATGACTTGTTCTTCTGTATATTTTAAGATGGCTATGTTAGAATAAATGGTTCTGTATGCTGAAAAGTTACTCATCCATTAAAATGTATCATGCCCTGTTGTATCTGTCATGGCCTTGTTGTCTTCAATATATAACTCTTAACTTTGTGTCACAAAATGTAATGTTGAACACTGACCAGATAATGTGGAAAAATAGGCAAAATGTGATAATATTTAAATAACATTTTCATCTAGGAAGCTCACAGCCTGATCACTGCTTGTTTCTTCATATTTATTAAAAGTTGTTTTGAAAAAATAATATATTTCAGTACAGTTTGTAATGTATATTAAAATAAATTCTTAACAATAAATGTGTATCAGTGTAGAGCATGGAATTTATAAGACTCAAAACGAGTAACTTTCCAAATAATGAGTTATAGTTAAGAGGCATGTTTATTACATATATAAAGAGCCATGCCTGTCTACAAAGTACTCCCATTTTATGTACCATAGACATCATCATTCAGTGTCAGTGCCTGTAAACCTGCCCTGCTAAACAGCATTTGCTGAATTACAGTAACTTGTTTCATTTCAAGATCCACCTACATGAAAAAAAAATGACAATGATGTAAATTATTTTATTCATTAGAAAGAAGTGTAAACCGATAGGTAAACTTATTTTTTTTTATTTTCTGCCGTCACATGTATATTTTTTGTGGTATCACTCTAAATCTTCAAGCTAAGTGAATTTACATATGGTCACATACAATTACCCCACTAACAGGGGTTTATAAAAAGAAAAGTATAATGCTAACAGAAAATAAGCTCATAGAAAATGAAAGAGATGTCTATGGAGGATCCTAGCCTGCCAATATATATGTCATGAAAGGAGATACTGCCAGCCCAGCTATCAGGAATTTTGTAAATAATTATATGCCATTTGTGAATATCAGCATGATTCATAGAAGATGTTTGTGTTACAAATGTATTAGAGCTGTATGTCATATAAGATGATTTGTATAGACGTGTGCTGAAGAGGTATTTTACAAAGTGCTGTTTGAAATGTATCCACAGTGTACCCTACTGTAATAGAACAGAAACACACATACACTATTGTAACTGTTTAAATGTATATATTTTAACAGATGAAACTGGAATACAGGAGGTTAACTTGCAAAACTTCCGGAAAAATAGCTGAAATTAAATTACTTTATGACTAGTCCATAAAAAAGATGTTGTCTTTCAGTTTCAGTGCAGCAAGGAGACAGAATGTCTAAAACGAAGGAGCTTTCTGTATTGTCTTGGAAGTGTTTTATTGCTTTATGATTTCTACCATTTGCCAAAGATCTGAGGAAAAGCCCTTGTCCATGTATTTTCACAGGTAGATGCTAAATGCTCCCAGGTTCCAGCAGTGGGAGTTCTCACCTGGGATAGAATCAGATGACAAGAAATTATGTCATTCTGCAAGCTATCCCAGCAGTGATATTTGAGATATTAATTTGAGAGTTTTCTGAGAGAGAGATGGCATTCTGTATTCTGTCTTGGACCTGACAAGATTCATTCACCACACATCTGCCTTGCTCTGATTAAGTAAGTTTACTAGGGAATATAGTCAGGAATATAGCAAAGCTTAGGTTAGATGTTTTCTTTAGTAATCCAAGACTGTAGTGCAGCGTTGTTTTAAATATTTCCTGTGGTTTTGAACTCTGATGTCACTGTAAATATATATTTAGCATTGTCTTGTTCTTTCATTATTTATTATTAAAATTATTTAAACCTTTCATTGTGGCTGATCTGTCTAGAGATATTTAAGTTCTGAGAGTACATGCATATTTATTTGATGACACTGTGGGCCACTTCTAATAGCTTTGCTCTTGGTCAAACTACAATTTGTATTAATAGTAATATTACACAGTAAGATTGGACATCCTTTGTTAAGGGCCTTAAAGTAGCTGATAAGGAGCTGGCTGGTGGCAGTGATAACTACCTTATAGTCTGGGCAAAAGGGGGCATAGCTAGTAAACATGTGCCAGACTTTCCTAGATGTGTGTGTGTGTGTGTGTGTGTGTGTGTGTGTGTGTGTGTGTGTGTGTGTGTGTGTGTGTGTGTGTGTGTGTGTGTGTGTTTGTGTAAATCAAACTTCAAGGAGTGTGTGTGTCAGCTACTTAGGCTTGGACAAGAAGCACTGGTTGGACAGAAAGGTCTTGGCTTAGCCACTCAGCTGAGATCTCAACTCTATAGCTGTGCCAGTGGGGAGTCTTATTGGGAATCTGGAGCAGGAGGGAGAAACCAGCCCCGGGCTGACTGTGGTGTCTGTCTGTCTTACAGGAAACTGCACTTAATGCAGACAGCTGCACCTGGAAATCCTGTGTGTGTACTTGTCATCCTCCCAGTGTACGTCCCCTGCTGGTGCTAGTGGTGAGGATTGAGGCTCCTTGATTACCGGTCCAGTGGTGGGGCATCACAGACTGTAACACTGGAAGTATTAGCTCACAGTTGAGGAAGTGGGTAGGCAGATTTTAGATCTCTGAATAGGCAGAAAAATAATAAGATGTGATTAATTGCTTTACTGCTACACAGAGGAAGAGAGCAACTATATGATGCATATAAATCCATAACAAGGCCAACAGTATATTTTAGGGTATGTTAGACAAGATAAACAGATGCATTTAACAATAAAATACAGAATTACAAAAAATATTATTTTAGAATTGTAAAACAGAAAGAAGATTATTCCATACAGCATGTATTTTACTAGCTATAATTTGAAGTTCACCAACATTAATAGCAAAATAAAGGCACAGATGATGCAGATTTGAAGCTGTGGCAAGTTAAGAAGAAAGACAGTGGCACTGGCAGAACTGACCATAGATAATCTGCTAAACTATGCCAGATCCCTCAGTAATTCTGAAATGTGAGGAAAACAATGGATGGTTGTAAAGAGAAAAAAATAATAAAACAGAAGTAAAGAGAGAGACAGTCCATGAAGAAGAACATTAAATTAGAGAGGAAGAAAGAAAAGAAGCGTGATTAAATGCCCCTAAAATAAATGAAGTTACATAAGACAGTGAAGATCCCATAGTAGAGGATGCATAACTTCAAGAAACATGGGTGCAAAATGTAATAAAAGGAATACTTTTACTATAGAAAGCAGAAGTAATAGCATGAGTAATCAGCAACACAGAAGAGAAAGGTTAAATTAGAGACAGGAAGAGACAAGCTAAAATAATAGTAGAACACATGTAGGAAGTAACAAAAAGCAGTGGTAGAGAACAAGAATGAAGCTAATTATGAAGATACCAACGTTTGTGTACACAATATGAGTACAGATGACAGATGATAGCAGTGATCAAATTAAATAGAGGAGGTGACAGACATGGGCTCGTTAGTAGTTATATTAACAAATGGTATACACAATGACCCAAAGCAGAAGCCAGATTGCAAAGCCAAGAAAAAAAATGTATCCATGCAATCCAAAAAGAGTACTCCCTAATAACCGTTGTTTGGAAGAAGTGATCAGAGCAAAAGGCAGAGTAATAAAGACATTTTGCCCTGTACTGGGGAAAATAATCGGGTCTATGACAACCAATCGAAAAGTAATTTCCGTGAACGGCATATAGATCGAAAAAGCCGTTATTCGAAAGTAGTGTTGTGAGATCATGGTACAATGAAGATTGGAAAATTTACCCTTTCCTCACTGTAGTGCAATCTCGGAGTTGGAATATATATTTAGTAGGGGGGGGCACAGCCCCCCTCAAAACCGATTTCAATAACGGCATTTTCGATCTATATGCCATTTGCGGAAATTACTTTTCGATCGGTTGTCATAGACCCAAAATAATCTAGTCTGTTGAATTGTTACTCTAGCAAAGAAAATTGGACTGATAAATTTAGATGCAACCACAATGAAGCAAAACAGGAAAGTGTGAAGAAAGCTGAAATAGCAGAAGCAAGTATTAACATAATAGAAGAATATGAGGTACAAAATGAAGAAACTGTAAATAAAACTCAGTCAAATGTATTCTGCCATGCAGAGCAAATGCAAAGCAAAATGAGGCTGACCAAATGTAAATTCCTGAATGTTCAAGAAAGCCATGGACTGACTCATACACTGATTTCTACATGCCAGCACGCAGCAAGGACTACTTATTATGAATATGAATTAAAATGACTCTCTGGTTCAGTGCTACTATATCACCACATGAAATGTTAACAGCATAGGTGGTGCTTAACAATTGTAAAGCACCCTTCTAAGTGTTGTTAGGGTCAGGTCTCATGCTATAGTACTGCTTTAATTGATATTTGACTATAATAATGGAGTTTCATGCACAACATATATTTTTAAACAATACAGTTATGCACACATTAGTCGTACTGTATATGTAACATTGTCAGACAATGCATTTTTTAACTATTTAAAATTACAATATATTACATATAAAACTTATGATGAGAAGGGAATTTTGATGTGAACTTATATGATTCCACTGTTAAGGAGGCACTTACATTTGCTTGATTGAATAAGAAGGGTATATTCTTATTGGATTCAGCAGAAATTATTGGAAGACCATATTTTAACTGGATTTGTAGCATACCCTTGCTTATGGCTCCCTCCCATGTGGAGAGAAGAAATGAGAAATTTTATTAGCCAACATTTTTGCTTCTGTTATGTGTGTGGTACATGATATTTAGTTGGGAATCAGGCCAAATCTAGATGAAGTGGAAGTGTTATTTAGTTTAGTAGGGTTATGCTTGTTGTGAAGGATTTGACAGTTTGTGGGGAAGTGACATAATTTTTTGTTTGGTGCTAAATACCATGGCTTTAATTTAACACATACACAAATATAAATGTCTAAGTATGTGCGTGTCTGTGTGTTTAAGCGTAGAAATCTCCTGGATCGCCTGTCCATCTTGATTTGGTAGTATGCATCCTGGAGATTGAGGGAGCACATACAATTGTTCTTTCTCAGAAAGGGAAGTATGGACTACACTGTCAGCATCCAGAACTTTGCCTTCTTGACAAACTTGTTGAGCCTGCTGAGATCCAGAATGGGCTTCCAATCCCCATTTTCTTTGGTACTAAAAAGAACCTTGAGTAAGTTCCGGATCCAATTTGGTCTGCGGGGACTTCATGGATAACTCGATTTTCTAGCAACCTTTGAGCTTCTAGAGTTGCTTGTTCTCTTAGACTGGGTGGCACATCTGGGATGGATTTTTGTTTTCTATGGAGAGGTAGCATGGATACAGTATCTCCTGGATATTACCAACTGTACCCATGTGTCTTCTGTGATACTTTGCCAGGCTTCTGGGTACAGTGACAATCTGTCCCTGACTGCCTCCAGAGGTGGACAGGCGGGCCTCTTTTCAGAAGCGCTGGAGGGCCATACCAGATAACGTATCTCTGTCACCCTGACTTTGTGGACCCCCTCTGCCACGAGGGCAGCATCTCCCATTATTACTCCCCCCTCTGCCCCTGGGGGATAAATCACCACGTGCTTCAGGCAAAGCTCCCTGGGAATTCCAGAACCACATTTTTCCACCTTTTTGACCTTTGGGATAAGGTCTAGTAGGCATGGAAAAACATACTCCCATGGCAGAGAGAGTCTTACCATCCTGCTTGCACTTGGTGAGAGTCTCTTTTACCTTGGGGCCGAACAACGACAAGCCATCAAAAGGAGCATTGGTAAAGGAGGACTTGAAGGGCTCCACAAACTGACAAAGGAGCATCCAGAAATGTCTCCGTAGGGCAACTCCTGTGCCTGCAGCCCTGCTCACTCCATTGGCTGCATAGGAAATAAGCTGCATGGAGGAGTTAACTACAGAAGATAAGGTCACAAGCTGAGAAGCAGTTCTAGCTGTAGCTCCCACAGCTGTATGATCCTGTAGGGTATGTCCTAGCTTTTTTAGGAGAGCCCTCTGGAGACAGGTGAAATGGGATAAATAATTCAGTGACCTAAGGGTAAAGGCCACTGAAGAAAAGACACACTTCCCATATCTGTCCATCGTATGGGACTCCTTGTTTGGTGGATGGACAGAAGAAGAGGTTTCTGCAAATTCCTTCTTTGTGGCTGCCGTAGCCACCATAGCATCAACTGGCATGCTCTTAGTTAGGAAAGTGTTGTTATCCAGTACAGTGATGAACTTATTGGGCCTCCACAAAACTGGTTCCATCAATTCTGGGGAGCACCCCGCCCCTAGCAGCAGGTTGAAGGGTGAAGACACCTAAGAGGTGGAGGGTCAGGAACCAAATGCATCCAGGTGCACAGACTCATCTTCAGAAGGGGAAAGGGATTTCCATCCACCCTTCTGCTTAAAGATTTCCAGGATGTCTGTAAAAGAGATATCCTCAGAGGGTGACCATGGGGACCCTTCTGAGTCTTCCAAGTCCATGTCTGATGTCAAGGACTGAGGGGAGTTCAAGTGCTTCCTCTTGCAAGTCCTCTTCCGAGGCACCTTCTCCAATGGGTGCTCTGGAGAGGTATCAGAAGGGGGGGTCATCCAAAGGGGCATCTTAGGGCATTGGCTCCCTACACTTGGGCAGTTTGGAGGTGGCCTTTGGCCTGGAAGGGGAAGGAGCAGCTGGAGTTGAGGGTGGAACAGTCTGAGGGGACAGCACAGTCCTCATCACCTCAAAGGCACCACGATCCCGGCCCGATAGGGTCTCTGGCTCTGAAGAGCCCAGAGATCTCCTCCAAACTGAGAGTGATGGCTCCGAGGCTAATGTAGACGCCGAACTCACCTGTGCCGATGCTCCAAGTGGGAGAGTAGGATTCGACAAGGGTCCAATCTCACTCTCCCCCCAGAGCTGATGAGGGAGCATCGGCCCCCAGATCCCTCGAGAGAAGGTGGTATCGAAGGGATCAGAGCAGATGTCGGGTCCAAGACACCCATGGTCTTTGGATCCAATGGTTCCACCACAATGACCTCCATGCGCTGTGGCTCCGAGCTCAGGTGAGTCAGAGGAGGAATCAACGAAAAGGTATGTTGGACGGTCGGCTTCACTTCCATATGGGCTGGGCTCGATAAAATTTTTGCCAAGGCCGGTGTCCTGAGAAGCCTCTTCACCACCCTCTCCACATCATCATCCAGAAGGCTCCTGGATGATTGTGATGAATGGGTGGAAAATAGGTGACTGCCCGCCACAGACTGGAAAAGTAGAGACTGTGGCATGGAACACACCAGTTCCAAGCAGGGGGACCTAGACCTTTTATGGCTCCTAGATGGTTCCAAAGATATTAGTGGAACCAAAGGAGATAAAGCCTTGTCGGACCTGTCGCTATTGGCTTCAGTGGACTAGACGGTTTGTCTTTGCCCTTTGATGGTTCTGAGACCAGAGCCGACGAAGATGTCAATTTGGGGGTTTTGTCTGATTTTCCTACCTGAGTCCCTTCCTTAAATGCCTCGAATAGCCCTTTCAGCAATCCCCTCAAAATAAGCTTGTTCTTGAGCTCCTGCAGGACTCTAGAACTAAAACCATGACAAATTGCACAAGAGTCTTGCAGGTGAACAGCTCCCAAACAGTAGACGCAGCTGGTATGACCATCAGTAAGAGACACCTTTTGGGTGCAGGAATCACTTTTCTTGAATCCAGAAGGCTTGGATTCTTTAGCAACTTCTTTGGACATATTTACCAGACAACACAACAGGATCATAACAAGATAGTAAAATAGAAAATATAGGGATACACCAGACAAAAAACAGACAGCAAAAAGTTTTTTTTTTTTTTTTTTTTTTTTAAGGGGAAAGAAAACAGAAGGAGGAGAGTCTCTGAGTAAAATGACAACTCCTCCAACTGAGGAGATGCCTCTAACTTAAAAGGCTAGCTCCTAGAAGAAAGGAGTAAGGGAGAAAAAACTGTGCTATCAAAAGGTAATTTTTACGAGTAATTGCAAAGAAAATATTTCAACTTAGCTTGAGCCAGTCATCAGCAATCCCGAAGCTTCAAGCGGCAAACGAGATCTGGGTAACTCTCACTAGGCATGTTGGGATAGGGTCTAGCCTCGAGCCAGTGGAAGCTCTTGAGCTTTAGAATGCAGCCGAGTCAGAACCGAGGATCGGCTCTGAACCCAACCAACAAGAAGGAAGGTGAGATAGGGGCAACATAACATTGTATGTTATCATTTTAATTTAGCAAATGCAACAATGATTCTATGGGGCATTTGTTTTTGTTAAAGAGCATAAAGTCTGTTAGGCAACAAAGCATGTCCTGACTGAAATCACTGTTGCAGTATTCTTATCACCACTGTCATATGGTCAGGATGCCAAAGCTTTACTCTCCCAGTATCGTACATCAAACATATGACTTCAGCTTGCACATGTAGAGGTATATAGGCAAATGTGCAAGCATAATTCCTTAGGCTATCTTGCCTCCAACCTGAATACAGATCACTTATCCATTGGACTGATCATTGTTTAGTTTTTGGTACCATTGCTTTGAATATTCTAATAAATGACCCATTAGGGAATCTTACTTTATATATCTTAATTGTTTTCTCTTACTTGTATTATATGTCAGCTAGGAGGGGTAAGTATGAGTGTGCTAGGCAAATCCCAGACAAAAATTTGCACACCATCTGTCTCTTTTGCCTAGCAGATGAGCACAAGTACAAAGCTTGTTCCATTTTCCAGTCCTTTGTTCTTAAGACCTTGCAGTCTTATTTTTCCTGTGTTAACACTTTCCTGGAGACCCAATGTGTCAAACACTTGGCCCACTCCAAGACAGCGGATTCCACTCCCTTGGATGGACCTCCACCACTTAAAACAAAAGATTAAAAGGCATAGGCC